>NC_071258.1:3085000-3360000 GCF_023375685.1 Ictalurus furcatus
ATTATGTTGTGATAAAAAAATAAATCAGAAATAAATTAATTTAGTATTTTAGCATCTTCAAAGTCGACGCCCCTTTTGCTTAGAATTTCCAGAAATGTATTCTTGGCGTTTTCTCGACCGATTTCTTGAGGGATTTCCCTGAGATGCTTTTTAAACAGTATTAAAGGAGTTCACACCGACGCCGGACTCTTATCCGCTGCTTTTCGGAATATTTCTCTCCGAGTCGTCCGTTGAAAAAAAAATTTTTTTTTAAATAAAATGTTAGTTTTCTAATGAAAGAAATGAATACGTCGGCACGGTTATATTTTTCTCTACGACACCGATTTCACACGTTTAATCACACACCTTCAGATCCAAAGGTTTTTAACATCATGAGAAACATTTCAGTCGAGTGTCCACAAACTTTTGACTGGTAGTGTATATACAGTACATAGATACAACTTTATTGTCTTAATATGGAAATAGTAGCATTGTGCAAATTAACAAAGTGCAGGTTGAAATATATATATATATATATATATATATATATATATATATATATATATATATATATATATATATATATATATATATATATAGATAGATAGATAGATAGATAGTCATATTTTAATATATGCAGTCATATCTATCTATCTATTTATTTAATCAACCAATCATCCATCAGTCCATCTATCTATTATTAGGATTTTTATTACCAGATTATCAGAAATCAGTGCATATGTTTTGACTTAGAAAGTAGGCACAAACAAATGATCTGGTCATAAAAGAGGACAGACACACTCAAGTCATCAATAAATGTATTTTCAAATAGCATTTTTTCAAAATTGGAAAAATACATGTAAGAAATGTACAGAAAAATGAACGAAAATACATGTAAATAGACAGGATGGTAAAAAATCCGGACACAAAAAAGTGTTCAGAAATTGTAATAATAATAATAATAATAACTTGGTCTAAAATCAGTTATAATCTCCATTGCTTTTTTGATTCTGGGGAAGTTTGATATTCTACATTGAGGCCATTAACACTCAGGCAGTTTTCTTGGGAAGTCCATCCGCACCCAACAGGTGAAGAGTTGGATCGTCCACTGCACAAGGACCAGGGCCAACCTGGGGAAAAATACAAGCAAAAAGTTTTTAGGTTTTGCATTTCATATCCAGTGAGGTGTAACTGATACTCCGAGATACTCAGAGGGTAAAAGTTCATTTATACAACACTGTAAATATGAATTTGAATTTACTCACCTATACATGAATTAAATTATAGTTCCAAGATTTAAAAACATCGCAGTTTCAGTAAAATTTTCACCTGCGTAAAAAGTTTAGTGAACTTTCTTGTGTCACTGACCTCCGCACCTTTCTCTGTCTAAATTGTCACGGATGTTTGAAAATGTATGAGCTGCAGACGTTTTGCTGAGTCACTGCTGTGAGCTGTAATGATTGTTACTGTATAAATACAGAAGTTGGTTTGTAAAACCCCTTCAGATGGTGAAATGTTGACTTTTTCTACAGTATATATATATATATATATATATATATATAGATAGATAGATAGATAGCTCTGAAAAATACTACTTCCTCAAATTAAATACATTTCACTTCCGCTTCTTGTGCCAACCAGACGTCCTGGCATTTTTAACGTTGAAAAATTTCACACGAATTTCATTCTGAAAAACACCAGCACACCGACTGTCTAAAAGCAACTTAATTTAAAATGCGATAAATAAGATACGATATTTTAAAATGTTAATCACCGTTTTAAAAGAATTATAAAGTTACACACTTTATAAGTTTGTAAATTCATAAGGCGCAAATCTGAGTCGTGTACCTTAGTGCTGATGATGTAGCTGATGCCTTTTGGTGTAGGCTCCATGCCGATGTCTCTGACCAGCTCGTCGGGCAGTGAGGCGGAGTGCACAGGAAGTCCTTTTACAAACCTGCAGAGACCAAACGTCAGAGAAACAAAACGTCCAAACGGTCCAATTTGCACAAATGAAGACGGAACGTAATGCTGCTCTTGAAAATAAAGCACTGACTCTCCACCGTTGGATTCCGGAGGGAAGAAATGCCGAACAGCCTGGACAAATTCAGGCACGTGGTCTCGCAGGAGGTAGATCACTGCATTAGGGCCTGCATCGAAGGTATACGCCACCTAAAGGATTTAAGAGAGATAAGAAAAGAACATTTATCAGGTGCTTGAAACAACACAGATTTTTTCACCAAAAGCTCATTTTTGAAATTCTTTACTCGCACGTACTCACACTGTACATGTCATTGTGGGGGGGGGGGGGGGGTGCAATAATTTGTTATGAATTGTGATAAGTGATGTCGGCTGTCTGTTGGATTTAATAATATAGTCAACTGTCTGGTGGATAAAACACGCCCACTAAAATAGTGCACTATGTGGTGAATAGAGAACGAACTCAGACACAGAGACTCCGTATTAATGTGCACAAAGATACAACGGTAGTGATTAGTTCTTCTGTACTCACTCTGGTCTCTCTGTAATGTCGATTGTAGCGATGCACCAGGTTGATGACTTTGCGGGAAATGTCATTGAGGTAGAATATGGGTGGGAAGGTGTCCAGGCAGGTGGCGTGAAACTGGTTGCTGTCTTTCATAGTGAGTTCAGCAAACGTCGCAAAGTCTCGTCCCCGAACGGCCCTGATCATGTCGTCCATCCGAGCTGGGACCACGCTGTCTGCGCGGTGCTGTGTTAGACAGGGGGGAAATTTCACCAGATCTCATTACTACAGCTAGGAAATAATAACAACAACAGCAGGCTGAAATCGAAGGCAGTGTTCTAGTAGCGTCTCTACCTTCAGCAGTTTGCTCGTCTGTACGCTCGTCTGCATGCCTGAAGTGCTTCCAACGGGCTTCCTCTCGGCACTGACCTGAAAAATATTAAGCAAAAAAAAGTAAATGAATGATTTATCAACTGTATATTTATTCAGTATGAATTAAGGCTTTTGATCTGATCAGTGGTATGTATTTAAATGGAACCGTTTTAAAGAAAACCAAAAAAATCAATCAATTAAATCAAAAAGAAAACTTTGTACATAACATATAATATATGGTATCTACTATATTATTATGTATTAGATATTATATTATATTATAATTTTCATTCAATTTAAATGTATTTATTAAACGTATTTATTGTCATTTATTCAATGACCATAATTATGCCTATTGTTATTGCTTATTCATTTATCATCATACTTTATTTATTTATTTATTTATTTAAGGCAAACATTTTAACAAAACACATTTATATTAGAGATTGTGTTCAGCTCATTTTAACCTGAATTAAAGGTGATTTAATTCCGGTCACACGACCTCCTTCAGGATCTTCCAGAAATATAATGTATGAGCAAGCGTATATGGTGTGCAAAGTATTTAATAATTGAACAATTCAATAACAGCAACGAGATGCAAACTCCATGTCAATGCGACGTCTATTACTAAGTAATGATCAGAAAACCGAAAACAGAAAGCTATATGAAAGATCTAAGGGTCCAGTGGGACTCACCACCAGGACGAGAACCCGGAGCTCCGGCCAGTGTGTCTCCGGTGCCACCTGCTCGGCCACGCTGTCTTTCCCGTCCTGTCTTTCGCCCATCTTCCACTGCACAAAGCCTCCATACATACTCCTGCAGGCGCTTCCCGAACCCTGGCGCGCCACCAGCGACAGCTCTGCGTCCACGCCGAACAAACGGGACAGCGAGTACACTGAGAGTGACACAGACACGTTAACGCCACGTTATAAAGTCATAACAAGCACGTATTAAGCACGTAGAGTCACGGTTGTGAGATTAGATTTTAATCAGTTTTGTGGAATCAGACTTGCTCACACTGACACAAAAATGATAATTCAGGACTAAAAAAAAATAGAATAATAATAAAAAAAAAAAATCAGTTACCTCTCCAAGACAGAGAACAACCACATGGGTACTTACTGTACATACTAGGGTAAACTAGAGCTCGGCGATATGACCATATAATATTAATATCGTGATAATTTATGATATCGCAATACACTTTTCTGAGACATCGCAAGCATAACGATCATTTTTCGAACATTTTTTAAAAACAAATTCTTACTGAAAGTAGCTGGTTTGATGTTAAAATTTTGCACTGAACTTTTGTAATTAATATAAGTCAAGAATGCATACAAATTATAAGCATTTACTATTTTGATCCTTTCCATTTTAAAGAAACGGATTTTTGTAGACATTATAGACTGTTTTTCATCCTTTTTTTTTTTTTATAAACGCAACACTAGGCAAACCTTTATGGAGCGAAACATTCCCATAACCAATCATTTAATTTCATCCAGTGTTTTCAGGCTTTAATAAGCTGCAAAATACTGCATTATTACGATAAGAACAATCTTTTGTGGACATTTCCTTGTAAGATTTAACTGCATAAAGCTGTAACAAAAGCATACTCATAAAAGTACATAATTAGCACCTCCTAGTGGCCAGTGTGTTTCACTGTAATTCAAAACAGCATGCCCATGAACAGTTTTCCTTCAAGAGGTGTAAGGACACTTAAATGTTATGCTAGACTCTATTCTTATTATTTTTTGCTTTTTACTGATCCCTCTTTAAACATATTTGATGTCTTTTGATGTGAAGTATTTTCCTGCTGTGCTGATGAAGATGACGATTATACAGTAAACTCACCCAGGCAGGCATATCCGGCTGCAGAGGACGCCAGCCCAGCTGCAGTTGGGAAGTTATTCACAGAGCAGATATGCACCCGATGAGAAAGCGTGATCTCGGCATTAGGGTCTTCTTCGTTCCGCCTTTTCCGTGCTAACCTTCGGACTGGTCGAGAAAAGAAGAAGAGGAGGAAAAAGGACAGGGTAAATCCTTTTACATAACAATCACAGAGTGTCTAGATTGGGTATATTTTGTGTGAAGGTTAAAACAGGAACGTACTCTCGCGAAGACACGACTGCAGTCTCGGCTGGTTGATGTCTTCTTCTTTGCCGTTCAGCCAGATGCGGTCCTCTTGAAAATTTCTGCTGCATGCAACCGTGGTGGTCGTCTTAAGCTGGAAAAGCCACCAGTGCGACGGTAAGGACGGGATCAGTACATTTAATTTACAGCTACAAACAAACAAACAAAAAAAACATAGGCTTTCACCCCCTGCTTATGCTGGTGAATTATTAAATACAAGTTCACTGTCTTCGGGGTGCTTGTGTGAAGATGGAAAAAAAGAAAAAGGGGAATTAAGAACAAATAAAAAGCGTTGTGGGTCTTGCAATTGCAAGAAGAAGCACATCTATATTTTACAGATATTCATAAATAGCTTTTTATATCATTTTATTTTGTAAGTTCGCCAAGCTGTGATCCATCCATCCATCCATCCATCTTCTATACCACTTATACTTCCTTCAGGGTCACGGGGAAACCTGGAGCCTATCCCAGGAAGCATCGGGCACAAGGCGGGGTACACCCTGGACAGGGTGCCAATCCATCGCAGGGCCCAAGCTGTGATTTCTATCACAAATCGATTGTCTATCATCCCAAAATCCTGAGTTTCCCCACATGTAAATACAACTTTGCTAGCTGTTTGAATGTAATTTCATTATTCATCTTCAGTAAAAGCTTTATCTTAGTCATGGTAGAAAAGGGAAAACTGGGCATGAGGTCGGGATAACACCCTGGATTGGGCGCCAGGGCAATGAAGGCAATTTCCAAGTAGGAAAATTGTCAATCCTGAAATTGGGTTACGGTCGGTGTTCACGTGGGCATCCATCTCCCCCTCAAAAAATGATGGAATGGTGACTAGGTGTGAATAAGGGTGTGAACGTGTGTGCATGGTGTCCTGCTATGGACTGACGTCTCATCCAGGGTGTATTCCTGCCTCATGGGACAGACTCCGAATATCCACCTCCAGACCAGGATTGAATGAAAGATGAAAATGGGTACCTCCCAGGTTCCACCAATCATATTAGCCTTTGTCGTCACATGACTTAAACAAGGAAGAACGTCTTTGTCTACGTAAAATAATTCAGTGTAACTTTGCCGAAGATTATTATTAGGCAATGGTAGGATGAATTTACAGTGCAAAAATCCCTATCAGACTCCAAGTCCACGCACAAGCAGTCAAAACATAATGGGCGTGTTGTTCAGCGTGACAAAAATGACGCAATATTGATGTGCGCATGCGCGGTAAGCCCTGGTAGGACAATCTGACGGGTAGGATGAAATGTCAGGACACCGGCTGATTATCTCACCTGGTCCTGATGCAGAGTGACACTGAGTGACGAGTTAATAGGCAAAATCAGCTCCTCATCTCGTTTACCCCCTGTGTACAAAATATTAAGAAACTTCAGTATAACTTATTCAAAGAAACTCTGCCTCAAAAATCATAATGCACACAAAAACATAATGCACACTTACAGTACTTAATAACAGCGATGTTAACTGGCGCCGTGCACGTGATCATCGAGACATTATGGCTGTTCGTCTCCGGCATATTTATTCTTCTATTTATTCTATTAAATTAAAACAGTAACACTGCAAACAATGTTTTATAAAACACTCACCAACCTCAGCAGTAACCTGCGAGTAAGAATCACTACACACCGACATTTAGGTCGCCATGATATGACACCGACGAGTGTGATTGGTCAGAGCACAGACACGAGCTTCAGCTCTCCGCCAATCCGATCATTCGTTGTACGTCCTCTCCAGAAAACAGCCAATAGCAGAGGTCGGACCATCCTCGTGCGAAAGGAAGGCTTGACGTAAGGTGACTTAACCCCGCCCTCTTTCTATAATCAGCGACAAATCCAAAACGACATCTTGTCGAACACAGAGTGCACTAGCTAGGCTGCACAGGCAGTGATTTTAGAGTCTATGTAGTGCACATATATAGGGAGTATACCGGCGTTTGCGATTTAGCTCCTTTAAAAGGACATGAATGAGACCTGAGGTGCAAAATCAGTTATTCGTGAACAAAAAATATCATTTTTAAACGGTTAACTATTCTCAAAGGGTTGAATTTAGTTGTAAAAATAGTTATGTTTGTGTCAAATTTGTTAAATACACATTATAGAAATAGAAAACAACCCATATAGGGTTTTTTTTTTTTTTGGTTGTTTGTTGGTTTTAATTGAAAAGATTTTCTCAGTACTTCAGCATTCAGGGACTGTTACAAAATTTCTGACGTCACTAAACAGATTGCATGGATCTGGACCAATCATATCCGATATGCAAATGATTAAAGGATGAGGATGTCCTTTCCAGAACTGAGCTAGTAAATTTAGTTAGAATTAGTGATAAACAAATACCTTTGATTGTTATTGTATATATTTGACAGGTTTGACTGCGGTTAAATAAATCACAAAGAACAAGAGGATGTAAATACAGATACTTAAATCCCACCCTTGTCACAAACGTGAGCTAGTTTTTAGGCTATTGGGTAGCTACACTACATGGCCAAAAGTTTTATGGACACGTGACCATCACACCCGGGCGTGGTTCTTCCTCAAACTGTTGCCACAAAGTTGGAAGCACACAATTGTATAGAATGTCTTTGTATGCTGTAGCTTTACAATTTCCCTTCACTTGAACTAAGAGGTCCAAACCTGTTGCAGCATGACAATGCCCCTGTGCACAAAGCAAGTTCCTGAAGACACGGTGTGTTAAGGTTGGAAGAAGGTGGAAGACCTCGAGTGTCCTGCACAGAACCCTGAACTCAACCCCACTGAACACCTTTGGGATGAACTGGAACCGGAGCCTCCTCGACATCCCGACATCAGTACCCGACCTCTCTAATGCTCTTGTAGCTGAATGAGCACAAATCTAGTGAAAAGCCTTCCCAGAAGAGTGGAGCTTATTATAACAGTAAAGGGGGAATAAATACAGAATGGGATGTTCAACAAGCACATGGTCAGGTGTCCACAAACATCTGAGAATATAGTGTATTTTAAAACAGGAGGACATGAACATGATACATATTCATAGAACCTGGAATTTTTTCTCATGACGATGAAAGTATCGAGATGTCCGAAGACCATTTTTTGGGAGGTTCACCTAACAGTTTAAAAAAAAGTTTTGGAGTGCTTTTAAAAGCGTCCTAACATTTGCGGCCGAGCGATAAAACAAAAATCATACATGACTTTTTGAATGATTATTAAATTAATGTGTATTCACAAAATAGCAGTGCTGCTATGTCATCATTATTAACAAGTTAAAATGGAGTGCAATCGTTTTGATTGAACGTCTACAAAAAACAATCATTCACTTTCAGTAACCATTTTAGCATGGTTGTGGTGGATCCAGCAACACTGGGTGCAACACCAAATCACAAGTCACCCTACACACACTCATTCACACCTATGCTTAATTTAGCATAACAAACCTACATGTTTTTTTGGATAGTTGGAGGAACATGGAGAAAAATGATGGGAAACGCACAAAAATTGCACAAAAAATATATTTTAACCTCGAATCAGCTACCTGATCCAGTGAGTAAGAATAATTTGTTCAGTCTTATAAAAGTACCGACAATTTATTTAAAAAAAAAACAAAACATAATTGCTTGCTCACTTGATTTTACCTCTAGCGAGTAGATTTTTTTTTTTTTTCAATGCTCTCTCTCCCTCTCCTTTACTAATTGTGTACGAGATGTGTGAATACAACAATCTGAACACTGCACATGCACAATGCAAAAGATAATATTAAGAATATTAGGTAACAGTTGTATATAAGGCTTTTTTTTAATTATGTAAACCGTTGCACAGGGGATTCAAAAATTGAGAGATGACAAGAAGGCCTGTTCCATTTTGATACTAATTTGGATTGGGGTGGAAACACAGTATTCCCAAAGCAGATAGAATATAAAATTTGTACTGTACATTGTTGTTTTGTGGAAAAAAATTCTAGAAGTGAAAATATAATAGATGATGATAGTGTGATATAATAGAAACAACATGGATCAGAAGTTCCTGTGTGGCCAAAGGAACAGGAGTCTTTTTCCCCCCCACAGGATGCTCTCCACAGATCAGGCCTTTGGTCAGACACTGGTGCTTCTCGAGATCCAGAGTAGCACAGTAATCTCTCACCAGCACACTGACTGGAGCAAATACTCGTTTTTAATAATCATCGTCTTCATCCGAGTCCATCACTCGCTGCCTGTTAAACTGGAAGAGAGCAGAGGGAGTGTTAGAGTTCTAGATATTCATAGAAAGTAAAAACTTTTCATTCTTTTTAAATTTTTTTTTAAATATTCTTATCTTCAGTGATCCACGTTGCAGAACTAATCCGACTAGAGCATTTCACATCATAATCAGACATCCAGTTACCTTGACAGTTGTTTTCTTCTCTGTTTGTTGACTGACTTTTTCAAGGATCTCTATTAAACCAGACTCTGAGATCTTAAAAAAAAAAAAAAAAAAAAGTGGATAATGCATACAGATGATGTTTGTCTTTAATGGCCAAAGTCTGTTCATTAAGCAGAAAATTATTATGCAGACATTTATATAATATGGTTCCGCTCCTGTATCATCATACAGGAGAAATAAAATACCTAAAACACATATAAAAGGGACGAATAAAGCTTTAAAGTAGATTTTCACACAGAAGAAAAGCCTGTCACAACTCTAACATCAATACAGCAATTTAAAATAATAATAATTAAAAATAAATAAATAAATAAATAAATACACATACACACACACATACACACAGTACATAAAATTTACTTTAGCTTCTTGGTTATACTTCCTTTCTTTTAATTTCCTGCGTACCTTTCTTTTTTCTTACTATTTTTTCGCTTACTTTGTTTCTTCACCTTTTAATTTTTACTATTATGGCTTTTCATCATTACTGTTCTAATATTCTCTTCTTCTTTCCTTCCCTTCTTACCTTTTCTTGTATTCTTTTCTATCCTCCCCCCCTTTCTGTCTTACCCCCCCCCCCCCATGTCTTCTATTCTTATTCTTTCTAAACTTTTTGACTCATATCTCTTTTCTACCATTTCTTTCTTGCCTGCTTTTTGCTGTTTTCTCTTTCTGTCTTCTCTATCTTACTATTTCCCCCTTTCTTTTCTTCTTGCTGTCTTTTTCCATCCTTTTTTTTCCCTTTTGCTTTCTTTTTCTTTCCATTATTTCAGTTAGCTCTTTTCTACTACAGTCATTTCCAAAACTACTGAAATGGCATAAGGATCTGTTCATGATCCAATACTTACAACCTCCTGTATGAAACAGGGTGGCGGTAGCATCATGGCTTAGGCTTGCATGGCTGCTTCTGTAACCGTCCCACTAATCTTTATTGATGATGGAAGTTATGATGGTAGCAGCAGAATGAATTCAGAAGTTTACAGGAACATCTTGTCTTCCAATTTACAGAGAAATGAATCCAAATTAATCAGGAGGAACTTCATCATGCAGCAAGACAACGATCCAAAACACACTGCCAACTCAACAAAGGACTTCATCAGGGGGGAAATGGAAGGCTGGCCAAGTCAATCACCAGACCTCAACCCAGTTGAGCAGCTTTCCACCTCCTGAAGAGGAGACTAAAGGGAGAAACCTCCCGAAACAAACAACTGAAACAGGCTGCGGTAAAAACCAGGCAGGTGGGTGGATGGGGGGGGTCAAGAAACCAACGATTTGGTGATGTCAGCGAGTCGCAGACTTGATGCAGTTATCGCAAGCAAGAAATATGCAACCAAATATTAAGTGTCATTTACTTAGAGACTTCCATCCACCTTCTACCACTTACTCCTTTTCAGGGTCACGGGGAAACCTGGAGCCTATCCCAGGGAGCATCGGGCACAAGGTGGGGTACACCCTGGACAGGGTGCCAGTCCATCGCAGTACTTAGAGACTTATCTGTTCCTATGCTTTTTCTCACCTAAAAATCGGGTGACACCAGACGGTGGTTTTAGGTTTTATGTTGTTTAACAAATCTAGATGTAAATACCAGGAAATAAAAGCTGAAATCCCAAACTCTCGTCTCATATCCAAGTTTTGATCTCAAACATAAACGTCTTTGGTGTGTAGCACGAACAATGAATCGGCCTTGCCTTTCCAATAGTTTTGGAAGGAACTGTATTACTTTTATTCTAACCTTTTCTTTCTGGTCCCCCCCCAAATCTCTTTCCTAACATTTCTTTATTTCTCTTCAGCTTTCTCCCCAGTCCTTCCTTTTTGATTTTTACCCTGAATTATTGTCTTTCTTTCTGATTGTTGTTTGGAACCCTTTTTGTCTTCAACTCATATATATGGTTATCTTTTGTGATCCTCTTGCTCACCTTTCCCCCGAGCTGGCCCATTCGAGCCATTTGTATCAGATAATTTTCCACAGCTTTTGCTTTGTCAGGCTTCACCAGTGCCAGGTTACTCACTGAAATGAAACAGAAAAGTGATGGTGAGGTTCTGTAGAATGGCGCCACCTGCTGGAGCACAGAGGAAAAACTGAGCACTGAGTCAGCACACCTGGAGACCGTGTGATGTTTAATATCATAGATAGGGTATATACAAATTTAACTCACATCTGGCGCGGGCCGACTGAGCCAAAACCTGGGCCAGTATTGTGTTCCTCATTTCTGTTTCTCTGTGAGGAGGAAGCAATAATTCAATGCTGAAGGCAGTAAGAGGTCATGACCTTTTATAACCCGTTCGATCCGCCTTTTCAAAAATGACATTTTAATTCCTTTAACCGTCAAAACCAACTCAAGAAATAGCATGAAATACTTTTTTGTCAGAGTTCATAGAATTCCTATTCCTGACATCTGAAATAATTTGTGCACGAAAAGGTTTATATTCTAAACATTTCGTGTATGTAAAATGCTGACTTGTGAAATGTTTCAGATATAAAGGCCACACGCTCAACAATCATAAAATCAGTACCTCTGCTTGGCTTCCTGTTGCCCTTGTTCATCGGAGGAGTCCTAAAATATAAAAAGAATGGATTCATTATTAAATAAATAAATAAAATAATAATTACAGCTGCATAGGCATTTCAGACAAATTTTAATAAAACTTAAAGCCCGTTCTTTTTTTTTTATTACCCCACATTGCCATGCCTAAAATATATCAACGATGATGTATTTCATTTGCAGTATGTTCGAGTTATTAATATTAAAGCTACTATCCGCTAGTAACTTATTTTGCTGAAATGGATTAGCATTTAAACCTAGCTGAGCATCAAGAACAGGCAACAGCAATGCAAAACCCACATCTATTCACAGGCTTAAAGAAAAGAAAAAAAGCTCCACCCTAAAACACATTAATCTGGTGCTAATTTGTTAGTTGGTGTTGTATTTTTGCAAAACAGAGCACGCAGATGAGGACATGAGACATTTGGACAGCTTACAGCAGTGGGTTTCAAAGTGGACGCCACCAGGGGGCGCCCGGGGGGCCTCAACAATTTGGTGTGCCCATCCCTCCCACTAGTATGTTTTCTCTTTCTCACTCTTAGACAACCCCCCCCCCCCCACACACACACACACAATTCCTAATGTAATGTAAAGATGTAAGATGTAATTATTAATAAAAAAAGAGGGATATATTCAGAAGTCTGTATTTTTAATGTGTTTTAAAGACATCTTGCAAAAGGGGGGCCTCGGTCAAATGTTAATGCCATTTGGGGGGGCCTTGCCCTGGAAAAGTTTGGGAACCCCTGGCTTACAGAACTAAAGCGCCGCCGCATCGTGCTCTTTAGATATTTAGAGATGAAGCGAGCGCTAAGGCTGCATTTGACTTGAGGTTGTAACTTGTAATTCCTGACCTCCGATCAGGAAAAGCCAAAGAAATCCTAAATAAAAATTTCATGTTGGTGAAAAGTTTAAACAAAAAAAAATTTATTTTTAAAATCTATTCAGAATTTCATTATAAAATGAATCTTGGATGCCGTTGAAGATCAGGTCTTAATAATAAAGCTTAATGTGCAAGTCGTACACTGTGAACTTTTCCTTTTAACGCAGTGACAACACGTAAACACAAACAATATCGGTTTTCCAGAGGTTTTGATGTTGATGACTAAATAAATGGTGCATAAATATTCACCCCCCACACTGCTGTAAACCCCCCAGATGCACGTAGAGCTTATAGGACCAAGTTGATTGCTCTACATTGCCCCCATAGTGGAGCAACAGACTTTGGATCTTTTCCCCCCAAATCTTTCGACTCAATTACAGTCCACGAGATGATTTGATTTTAGAACATGGATGCTGTTTTAGCTTTGAAAAGTAGGTGGAAGAATTCAGCCCATGCTACTCGTGCTAGCAGACAAGGCAGAACGCAGTTAGTGTTCAGTAAATTATATATAAAAAAAATAATAATTAAAAAAAGATGTTAATTGAGATTTTAAATTTAAATGTCTCAAAAAAAAAAGATTCATAAAATACTACTTCCCATGTCTGAGCATTTTTAAGACTTTTGAAAGAATGGTTTCGGATATTTTAATACCAATTAAGGCCTTGTTTTTAGATTAATGAATTTAATGCCTTTTAAGACTTTTTAAGGATCCGCAGGAACCCTGAAAATGTTTTAAAGAAGCTTATTTGGGCTAGATATGGTGTAAAAACGACAAAAACAAGAAAACAAGGGTTAATACGAGGGTCAAGAAGAGTCTGAGAAAAGAGCCAAGAGGACAGAAGCATGCAATTAAATTATTTTCTTTTTGTTGTATTTTCATCACTAACAATTCAAAAACATTTTCTGTAAAAACAGTTTTGGTTTGATTTTTAGAATGACTTAGCTCTACATTTATTGAGTGAATCATAAATAAATGCTAAGAAAAAAAAATTGTTGTAGCATAAATCAACTATTAGATTCTTTTTTTTGGATAAGCTGCTCTTACTTTCCTTTGTAGGATAAGTAAAATTGGATTTCATGTTAGACAAGACCCATGTCCGATGACATCGTCCTATCGCCCAGCCCTGTTCCTCGCTGCATGAGAAGGTTTAATACACACCGGCAAAAAAAAACAACAAAAAAACACACACACACTGACTAAAAGCACCTTTAATAAAAACAGCTGAAAGCCTTTTCATTCCTCCACTTTTAAAATGCCCACATAACACACAAGTGAGCTTACCGTCTCCATCGGGTTCCACACTACACCCTGAGGAGGAAAACTGACATTTATTTGAATGCACCTTTTGTGCATGTGATAGTTATGGTTTCCCAGCCTTTAAAATTCACCAGCAGAAATACTGCAAACAAATGAACGTGACTAACAAGTTCAGCACAGCTGAGCAGATATTATTTGGTAGTAGATCGCATTACTGCAGTGGCGCTGACATGTTAGTGTGTGTGGTGGAGTTATGAGTGTTTTGTGTGTGTTTAGACTTTTCTACATGTCTGCATAAATATGACCTAAAACATCATCATTAAGTCCTAAAAGTAAGCAACAAAAATATTATACTTGCTAGTATGTGAACCTTTGTTTTCAGTATCTGCTGTGACCCCTTTGTGCACCAATAACTGATATTAAACGTTTCTGGTATCTGTTGATCAGTCCTATACATCGGCTCAGAGGAATTTTATCCCGTTCCTCAGTACAGAACAGCTTCAACTACAGGATGTTGGTGGGTTTCCTCACATAAACCGCTTGCTTCGGGTCCTTCCACAACATTCCTCAATTCTTCTGAAACAAAAAGTCTCATTTGTTTAATCGGGTTCTCTTTGTCTACCGTTAGGACTTGTGTGAAAAGCTCGTGATGTTTTAGGTCATATTTCGGTAGATGTATAGAACATTTTAAAGGGTTCACAAACTTTCAAGCACCACTGTAATTACATTCTTCTTCTTTTACATCACAGAAATGCGTCAAAAATCGCATAAAAATAAAATTAAAGAATGGCACCATACTTTTTTTTAAGTATTTGTAATGGTTTTAATGGGAATTGTAATGATCCCAGTGGGTGTCTACTGGTAATTTATTGCCTTCTATTGGTGGCACGTTATGTCTAGTGGATACCATTAAGGAAACCATTTGGTAAGGGTTCTAATGGATAACAGCTGATGCTTTGTAATGGTATTTGTAGTGGAAACCATTAAAATTAGAACTGTGTTGGTTTCTATTGTTTTTTTTTTTTTAAATCTCCCCGAGCAGGGTTCTGTCTTTAAGACTTTCCCATGCTGCTAAACTTTATACATACAGTTTACACAGCTTTCCCTCCAACACTGGAGACTCCTTCCAAAAATGCTAAATAAACGTCTCCTTACAGAAAAATTCGTGTTACTATAGAAACGGTGATGTATTAGAATGCGCACATTAATACAGTCCTGTGATTTGTAGCTGCACTACAGGAAATGAATGAACACTTACTGACTAATCAGAATCAAGAATTCAGCAACAGTCCGTTATAACCATCACCAAACCCTGACAAATATGCAACATTCCCATCATGTAGGAAAATTCAGGAATATGGGGAAAACCCACCCATATTCCGGCTGTCTTTTTGTTTACTACACAAACGCTTGTAGTTTTTTTTTTTTTAATCTAATATTAGCTAGCATTAACATATAACGGCAAGTATAGCTCTAAAACTCTTTATAATTGTAAACTAGCAACTAATTATGCTAAAAGACCAGTGTTATTAGCATGCTAGGTACTTAGCAACGCCCCTCTTTATTTCTGCACGCTAGTATATTAGCTAGCTGAAGTTAAACTAGCTAGCATTTACATTGCAGTATTTAGTATGACATGCTAAATATTCGACACAGCTATAATAATTGACTAAACCAAGAAGATGGAGCTAAAATATACGAATAACCGATCAATTATATTTAATTTAACAGGTGTTGTTTTATTTAAATGTGCATGGTTTGGCCTAAAATGTGCGTCCCCATATATGGTGGGATGACAGTCATGCTAGTTAAGGTTTATAGCCAGTTTGTCACTTACCCCATGTTTTGCCTGCAGTTCTGCCATACGCTGCCGCCTGATAGCCTCCAATTCCTCATCAGCCATTTCTAAGAAGGTGAAATGTACTTTTTTTAAAGTGCAAAATATGTTATAAAGCCCAGGCTGAGCACAAATAATATGCAATGGTGTAGAAGCTAGCCAGGCTGAAGTAATCACACCCAGAGCAATCAATCAGCCACCCTAGAGATGCACGATAACAATGATTCTTTTGCCCCCCGAAAAAAAAAGGTCATTTTGTTTTCTTATACAGATTTCATGCATCAGAGAAGTACTCATTTACGATTGTGAGGGGAAATGACTCATTTTCACTTTGTAGTAAGATTGTTCTTGTTCATCTGAGGATAACGCCTAAGAAGACCATGTCATGTCACTGAGATCAGTACAGAATGTTGATCTGCTTACAGAGACACAAACATCTTCTGTTCTGTTTAAGGTTCGTCCAAACATCTTCCAAGATCTTCCTAAAACAAAGCCTGTTTGAACTGCCTCAAACCGCTTCTTATTGGTACACAGAATTATGTCATGCTCTGCGTTTAATATATATATATATTTATAGTAGTGGTTCAGCACAAGCGCTTCAGAGCGCTCTCATTATTCGGTCCTGCTTTATTCTGTCCTGTATTAACCATCTTTCTGTAATAAACCTTTTTACCTTCAGTCGGACACTGGAATAAAGTCGGTTTGATGTTGGACGTTCGATATTCGCGGATATGCGGAAATTAAGGGACCGTCTCTAAAGTTACATACGACATTGTTATACAGGTTTCTAACTTCACTAGCATTTAAAGGGAATGATGTACAGTCACACAACCAACTGGAAAGTGTTCATCTAGGTGTCAGGTATGACGTATATGTACAGGTATGCATCAGGTGTCAGGTATGATTATATATATATATATATATATATATATATATATATATATATACACACACAAACATATGTGTATATAATATATATATATATATATATACACACACACACACACATATGTGTATATAATATATATATATATATATATATATATATATATATATATATATATATATATAAATTATTTCATTAATAGGACATCTATTTTTTGAAGAAAACCATTCCATCCAGTACAGGTCATTTTGACCCCCTTTATGCATTCGTGAGGGTTTCTAACTTGTGCCCGATGCTTCCTGGGATAGGCTCCAGGTTTCCCCGTGACCCTGAAGGAACGATAAGTGGTATAGAAGATGGATGGATGGATGGATAAGAATCTAAAATATGTAGGAATAACATACAACAGTGCTGTTATACAAAAATTATGCATGCCGAGGTGGTGTCATGGCCCAAAGTTTGTTACTCGGATTATATCACACAACGTCATTTCTTTCGTATGATATTTCTGGTTTATTAGTGAATGAACCATCACAGTTTTAACCCTTTATAGCTATGGTTAATGTAATGAAATGTCCATGATCAAGTTCAGAAAGCACAAACTCATTTCCCATGGAGGAAAATGTATGGGCTGGTCCAAACCCAAGACTCCTGATCCTTAAGTGTTACAGAAATGTCTTCTAACAGAAAACTCCACCATATCAATGATTATACATTTTTCTTTGTTAAATAACAACACATTAAATAAAAAGAAAAATCTGTTTATTATAAGCCTTACATTTTGTGGAGGGTCTGCCACATTAAATAAAAGTACCTGTACAGAAAATGAATCCATACCTTCTGATATGAGAATTCAAGTGGTACAATGGTGCACCGTGGTATAATAAATGATAACCTATTTCTTATAGAACTAAATCATCTTTGGTCATGGAACCACAAACCAAAAGTACTATAATTGCTATCAGTAACGCAGACAAAAACGAGCAGTGGTAGTGAGTATAGAGTAAACAACAGAGTAAACAAAGTAAAATAGTTCTCTTTTACATTACCACACAGTAATGCAGATGCTTAAGTTTGCTAAGTTTATTTAATAAATGCTATTTCATTCTCCAGAATACGTACAGAAATTACATTGGTACTGTGATTTAACCCGAAAGCTTCAAACACAAAAGCCCTTAGACTGTGAGGATGGAGATAAAAACCTACTGTGGTATTTGCAATTTTGTTCTTTAATGCAGTGGTTTTCAAAGCCAGGGGGCGCCCGGGGGGCCTCAACAATTTGGTGTGAAAAATAAATTCTCACTCTGACAACCACACACACACACAATCATTATGTGTTTCCTAATTTCCTAATGTAATGTAATGTAAATATGTAAGGGTATGTATAAAAAAATGTTTATATGTATAAAAAAAGGGGGTATATTCAGAAGTCTGTATTTTTAATGTGTTTTAAAGACATCTTGCAAAAGGGGGGCCTCGGTCAAATGTTAATGCCATTCGGGGGGCCTTGCCCTGGAAAAGTTTGGGAACCCCTGCTTTAATGTATAGTTTATTTTGTTATGTAACATTTTCCATCCTGTCACATCAGCTGAAACATAAATTTTACTTCAGGACCTGTAGTTTTATATTCACTTTTATATCGGGTATTTTCATACAACTGAGCTACGTTTAAGTGACCTGTAACAGTTATTTTTCCTGTGTAGATGAGCTTGAGCCAGACATCAGGATCAGGCAGATCCGTGTGAATCAGTTTGGTCCCTGCACTTGTTAACTTCCTCTGTAGGTGCTGTACGAAAAGCGACTCAGGAGCAGTGGGATGTGGAATTTCTGAGAAGCATCCGTGATGGTGAAGACAATCTGCAGACAACAAGACAATGTCATTGTATTTTATGAACAAACATTGTGATCAAATGGTCTAAACAGGCAAACAGTCTTACTCATGAGACCAATGATCAATATTCTTTCTTTTTCCTTTAGAGTGAAAAAGGAAAAAAAAAAGGGTTGAGTGGAGAAAAAAGGTTCTTCAAGAGTTCTTTAAGGGTTCGTTGGATGATTAAGGATTCTTAGCTTCCAATAAAGGGTTCTCCATGAAATGCTTTCTGATAGGGACACACTGTTTTGTAGGATTCTACGTTTAAGAGTTCCCTCAGAGGGACAATCGAACAACCTGCAAGGGTTATACGTCATTTAGGAGTGTAACATACACTCAGGTCCAGAAGTATTTGGACAGTGACACAATTTTTGTAATTTTGCCGCTGTACACCATCACATTTGATTTGAAATGAAGCAATCAATATGTGATTGAAGTGTGGGTTTAAAAAATATTGCATTAACCATTTAGGATTTTTTTATTATTATTATTTTTTTTACAGAGTCCGTCCATTCGAGTCCATGGGCTCAAAAGTAATTGGACAATTAACCGATAAGCAATTTCATGACCAGATGTGGCCTGTTTCCTCGTTATATCATGACAAATTAAGGAGCTTAAATGCCTGGAAATGATTCCAAGTGTTGAATTTACATTTGGTAGCTGTTCATAACAATTACGGACCTGATTGTAAAATCTTTCCTCTTTTTACTTTAGGATTAATTGTATCTGTTTGTTGTGTGATGTATTACTTTATGAGACTGTAAAAGTGGCTTTGGGTGTGAGAATCAATCAATCAATCAATAAAAATAATAATAATTATTATTATTATTGTTACGTGTCTCATTTTTCGGAAATTTAAAGTCATTCATTCATTTTCATTTAGCTTTTTGTATAATATAATAGGAATAAATGATATCTTAAATGCAGCCCTGGTTACTTTAAAGGTTGGAGGAAGTAAATTAACATATAATTTAATTCGGGTGAACGCTTAATCTTTAATCTATAAAGCTTAATCTTTAAACCCTTAAAATCACTCAGAACTTATATAAAATAAAATCATGGATGTAATTAAAAAGAATGACAAAATGAAAGATTAATAAAAATTGTTAAATAAACAACAAACTAATAAAAATAAATAGTTCCTATACTGACTAATAAATATCTTGATGTTGTGGTTATACATAAAAGTGTTATTAGATAAGAAAAAAAAGGAAGAGAAGATATTTTATTACAGAATAAAAGGTGCCGGTCATGAGTTCAACACTAACTCAGAGTTCTCAATGAGATTTTTTAGCACACTGTTTCTTAAAAATGCAGCAACACTGCAACAACATGGGCATTAAAATGAATAACCCCTGAAAGGATTAAATCATAAAATGCATGTTTAAGTGGGACTTTTTCTCACTTACCTCAACGTACGGGTAGAAGCAAGTCTCCCCCAGTCCCTCCCAGTACTGTCCAGTCTCAAAGCGCATCTTATAGGTACCAGGACTGAAGGCTTCTCTAGTGATGAGACCTGGACATCGTCCATCATTGTTAGTAGTTCTACAGGGAACAGATTTATAAGAGATGTGATCTGATTGGTTAACACATTAAACATTAAGCCACAGTGACATTTTACCCTGTTGTTAGATGGTTCCAAGCTGGCGTCGTAGGATCCAGGAAGTACAGAGTGATGCTCATGCCGGCAGCTGGTATACCCCGGCCAGTGTTCAGCACATGAGTGGTGAGGGGGCTCGGCGGCAGAGCGCTCATTTCTGAACACTACAACGTGGAAAGTGTTAGTTCAGATAATGTCAGATTAGTACACAAATCCAAGGCTCATGAACTCGATATAAGGTTGGCCTGAAGCGAAAGGGATCACTACTAGAAGCAAACACATGTCTTTCACATCCCATGTCCTTTCCCCTTCGGTGAACTGACTTTTTTCCCAGCAATTTCATTAGCGTTCGTTCTGACAGCTGCTTTAGCTGTAAAATCAGAAAAGCGTACTTTTCAGGTGTTTCCCATATCATAAATGCTACAGCTCGACTGTAGATGTTGGCTAATACTTTTCATACATGTGGGTACCATATTGCCATCCTTGGTCCAAAAGTGCTGGAGTCTATCGGCGCTCATGAGTAACTTGAAACCTGAGTCAACGTTATACACCGAAGTGGCAAATGCCTCAGTTTTAACATGTGACTTTAATGCTGTGTTAACAAGTTTCACACCAATCTACTGTATATAATCAGAATCAGCCACCTGAGAGATGAAGACCATTTAAAAATCATGTTTTTAAGTTTAAATGAACTTTTACATGGCGTTTAAATGAAAATCTACATGGTTTTAGATTTTAGGATTAAAAAAAAAATGCTCAGTCTGCTGTTATTTTTCATTTGTTAATCTGTTGTGAAAACATTTGAGATTTTTACTCACACGGGATAATTACAGGGTCAGACATTAAACTAAGACTGGTCAATATTAGCTATCTATCACAGAGACATGACCAAAAGTGTCTGGTTTTAATAAAAATGAGTGAAACGCACTGCATTCTATGCTGTACATTTTAGAAGGTGTGACATATGGAAAATCTATATATTTCATTTTTGTACAGGTTTTTTACGTGGAATAAACAAAATATGGTATTTTTTGTGGTTTGTTGTGCGTGTTGTTGTTTTTGTTTTTAACTACAAGTGAGTCACAGTTAGTTTGGGTCACACCTGAAGCAATAAAATCCCAGCTGTGTTTGTTATTTTTTAAAAAAAATAGTATTCATCATACAATCCCACCCATCCATCAAATCCTTTCTCAATGTAAGCATTCTGCTACAGCCCAACCCTAGACTGAGACCTATTTATGGAATCCCGAATATTACCCTCTTAAAATGCACTACATGCTCATTGTTATTACTTGTGATAATAAAGAAACATCTGTAAAACCTATATGAAAAAAAAAAACAACCCCAAAGTGTCCTATTGCTATAAATTAAACGTTTGTACAATTTTTATTTCACGTGCAAAACTTTGTACAAACATGTACAGTATATGCGTGGGATGATAAGTTTGAATCAAATTTTCCTGCAATTGTTCAACTCAAACACGCATACAGTAAGTCACATGAACATTTGTCATAGACTAATGAATAATAATGAGCTGTTGTTATGATACAGGTTGTGGGCTATTATTATTATTTTTTACCTGATTTGCTGATAAAATATGATCTTTAATACGCTGCAATCTGGTGCTCATGTGTATTTCTTGTCTTTTCTAGCAGCCTTTAAATCCTACAGAATGAGCATACAGATGAACTTTGATATTAGGTTATTATACTGATATTAATCTATTATTTACAGCTGATATCTACAAAAATACATAAATGTGAGAGTAGAACTCTCTAATCATAGTCTGCAATTTACAGAACGCATTGCCTGACTAGAAATGATATTTACTGTGATAATACTCAGTAAGTGTACTTACAGTGTACAGGTTGGATATGTGTATCCGGGGTAAAGCCTGCAGGAGTGCAGGTCAGTGACCTCTCTATCATTCACCTGTCAGGGCAAAGTGCACGTGCGAATTTCACACAAATTAATATTACAGAACATAAAGTATTTGTAATTAAAATGTTCACTTAGTGTCCGTACTATGGCATGAAACGCGTCGATGAAGCGTTCAATCCAAAGATAAAGTTACTATATAACTCCTTAAACTGTTAAAATAAGGAAGTAGTGAGTCGTCGGTCACGTGACTAAGATGACGCGCCTGAGTGGCTGGTTTGAAAGGCCATGTGTACACACACACACACACACACACACACACACACATATATATATATATATATATATATATATATATATATATATATATATATATGAAAATTAATATTTGATATAGCTACAAACTTAAAATAAATACAGAGCAGGTTGTAGTAATATTAACTGTAGGTGGAGGCCAATCTTTTTTGTTTAATTCCTGGATAATAAAACTGACTGTATATAGTAGATCAGTGGTATTCATACTAATGTTGGGGAAAATACTGCTAAAGTTTTGTTTATGGGTTAAATATGTAAAGGTTTTGCAAGAGAGCAGCAGAATTCTTGAATTGTTACACAGTAAAAACAATATACTAAGATATAAAAATTTTTATACCTTGAATAGAGATCGCCCGATACAGTTTTTTCTTTTCCGATACTGATACTGAAACCTTAAGTACCAGCTGATACCGATACTCATCAAATATTTTTTTCTTTAAAAAATACTACCAAGTTTTAAAATGTACACTGTATTCCATCCATCCATCTTCTATACCGCTGATCCTTTTCAGGGTCACGGGGAACCTGGAGCCTATCCCAGGAGGCATGGGGCACAAGGCGGAGTACACCCTGGACAGGGTGCCAATCCATCGCAGGGCACAATCACATACAGGCTCACACACCCATTCATACACTATGGACAGTTTGGACATGCCAATCAGCTTACCGTGCATTCCTTTGGACTGGGGGAGGAAACCAGAGTACCCGGAGGAAACCCGGACAGCACGGGGAGAACATGCAAACTCCACACACACACAGGGCCACGGTGGGAATCGAACCCCCGACCCTGGAGGTGTGAGACCCACTTACATTGTATATATATATATATATATATATATAGTGTGCACACCTGACCATTACACCCATACTGTATGTGATTCTTCTCCAAACTGTTATCACAAAGTTGGATTGTATAGAATGTCTCTGTATGCTGTAGCATTACAATTTCCCTAAATCTAAACCAAAAATAAGGGACTAAATCTGGAATGGGATGTACAACAACCACATATGGGTGTGATGGCCAGGTGTCCGCAAACATTTGGCCACATAGTGTATTTCTAATATTTGTACATCAGTGACATTACAGAGTGGTCTGTGATTTGCTTGTAAAACAGTGGGTTGTTTATAATATCGATGTCAAACTTGAAAGTCAAAAATCAAAACAAACAAAAAAAGATCTTTCATTAAAATGCGAAAGAGCAGAAGAGACAGAGTCAGATATGCACCATGCTGTCACATCTTCACGTCATCATACTTTACTGTGATCAGATATAACATCTGGACATCATCTTCATCCAGTATGTGTCTTGGTGAAGGAGTTGTATTTTCTTTCTGCAGTGTAAATGTCACTTTTAATCGTCATGTGTGCTGGATTTAAATGACCAACTACAAACATTTGCCAACCACAAACATACTTTATGGCAGCCATAATCAGAGAAACAGGCCCCATTAATCTTTCTGCTCCACAGGGTTTTGTGCTGAAAACAACAAGCTGTGTTTGAGCACTCAGTTCAGATACATTGTGGAGCAAATTGGCTCACTGCACTTAGGACCTCAAATAAATTGGTCTTTTTTGTTGCCGTCTTTTGTCACAAACACAAATGTGACGATTGTACGTTATTTCTGGCGCGGAAGCAGTTTCGATCCCTCTGCTGCACCAGGGCTCGAGCTGAAACTGTGCAATGTTTTGACCTAACATCACGGCGTGAGCTGTGTGCCTGCAGCGTATCAAGACTTTTTTATATTAGACCCAGAGGTGTATCCACTTCCACTTATTCCCTGTGAGTGATTATAAGAACAAAACTGTGAATGCACGTAACGATCAGACAAAAAAATTACACAAAAATATGTTTTTCCCCCCTAATATAAGAAGACAACCCATTGCTAACAAACAGCATGACACTTCTAATGAAAGAGTCCTCGATATTTCTTTTATTTGTTCTCTTTTCCAAGATTAAAAACAAAAAGCAAGATAAAATCAGACAGCGAGAAACACACGGAACAAAGTTTTACAATATTAGACATTGTTACACGCTGACCCACACAGTTACTTTCAGGCTGAAGGGCCGTGTACACAGAAGAAGAGGATCCGTTAGTGTGTCTCGTTCAGAGATTAACAAGAAGTTCAAATGCCTGTGTCTCTACAGGGGTAAGCATGGAATGAGAGAAGTTTAGGAGTAAAATACACTGAAAGAAAGAAAGAAAGAAAAATGAAAAGCAGGGAATTGGGGAGAGGGAAGGAAGGAATGAGAGGAGAAAGAAAGAAAGAAAGAAAGAAAGAAATTAGGGAGAGGGAAGGAAGGAAGGGAAGAAGAAAGAAAGAAAGAAAGAAAGAAAGAAAGGAAAGCAGGGAATTAGGGAGAGGGATGGAAGGAAGGACAGAAGAAAGAAAGAAAGAAAGAAAGAAAGAAAGAAAGGAAAGCAGGGAATTGGGGAGAGGGAAGGAAGGAAGGACAGAAGAAAGAAAGAAAGAAAGAAAGAAAGGAAAGCAGGGAATTAGGGAGATGGAAGGAAGGAAGGACAGAAGAAAGAAAGAAAGAAAGAAAGAAAGGAAAGCAGGGAATTAGGGAGAGGGAAGGAAGGAAGGACAGAAGAAAGAAAGAAAGAAAGAAAGAAAGGAAGAAAGGAAAGCAGGGAATTAGGGAGAGGGAAGGAAGGAAGGACAGAAGAAAGAAAGAAAGAAAGAAAGAAAGAAAGAAAGAAAGAAAGAAAGGAAAGCAGGGAATTAGGGAGAGGGAAGGAAGGAAGGACAGAAGAAAGAAAGAAAGAAAGAAAGAAAGAAAGGAAAGCAGGGAATTAGGGAGATGGAAGGAAGGAAGGACAGAAGAAAGAAAGAAAGAAAGAAAGAAAGGAAAGCAGGGAATTAGGGAGAGGGAAGGAAGGAAGGACAGAAGAAAGAAAGAAAGAAAGAAAGAAAGAAAGAAAGAAAGAAAGGAAAGCAGGGAATTAGGGAGAGGGAAGGAAGGAAGGACAGAAGAAAGAAAGAAAGAAAGAAAGGAAAGCAGGGAATTAGGGAGAGGGAAGGAAGGAAGGACAGAAGAAAGAAAGAAAGAAAGAAAGGAAAGCAGGGAATTAGGGAGAGGGAAGGAAGGAAGGACAGAAGAAAGAAAGAAAGAAAGAAAAGCAGGGATTTAGAGAGCAGGAAGGAAGGAAGGACAGAAGAAAGAAAGAAAGAAAGAAAGAAAGAAAGAAGGAAAGAAAGAAGGAAAGAAAGAAGGAAAGAAATTCATGTTCATGTGGCCAGTCCCCCCCCCCCATTCAGATTAAATAATAATCAATAATATCCAAAATGTAAAATCACAGATGTGATACAGCTGAGTGCAAAAGTTTGCACACCTTTAGAATAAAATGAATAATTGAACCTACAGCAAAATAAAGCCTGCTTGCAGAATATTCCTGACCGATTTTGCCTTGTGTTTTATTCACTCACATAAAAGTTTGAACTTGTTGGAATTCTTCTGTGCTGTGTAGCTCAACTGTAAGACATTTTCCTTTTTTCAACCCAAACTTTTGCACCCAACTGTCACGCAAGCTGACACAGAAGACACAAAGGATCATGGTGTAATGAGCAATAATAATATATCCTTTTCTTTTCTTTTTCTTTTTCTTTGTATAATCCTAACACTATAACCAGAGCTGTCAGAAGAAGAGCAGGCTCTCCAGGCTGTAACTCATGATATTTAACTGAAGTCTTTGGCTGCTTTGCAGAATGCAGTTACTTTTGGGTTGATTTTTTTTTTTGTCCGCAGGTTTAGGGTTTTAGCTACATTAGAATTCATTATCAATAAACTAAAATATGCTGCAGCTGCCAGGTGAGGGGTCTGCAGTCATATTCCCTCCTAATCCCTTTATCAGTGCTAGTTCTGTTAGCTACATCAGCAGGTCTCAAACTACAAGGGCGAGGAGGACAGAGAAAGAAAGAAAGAAAGAAAGAAAGAAGGGAGGAGGAAGGAAGGGGACAAGAAAGAAAGGGTGGAGAAATAAAGAAAGAAAGAAAGCAGGGCAGTAAGGAGAAGGAAAGAAAGAAGGACAAAAAGGATTCAGGAAAGGAGAGAGAATGAAGGAAGGAAGGGGAAAGAAAGAAAGAAAGAAATAAGCAGGGAAGTAGGAAGAATGAAGGAAGGAATGAGAAAGGAAGGAAGAAAGAAAGAAAGAAAGAAAGAAAGAAAGAAAAAAGCAGGGAAGTAGGGAGAAGGAAGGACAAAAAGAATTCAGGGAAGTAGAGAGAATGAAGGAAAGAAGAAAGAAAGAAAGAAAGAAAGAGAGAAAGCAGGGAAGTAGGGAGAAGGAAGGAAGGAAAGAAGGAAGGACAAAAGGAATTCAGGGAAGTAGAGTGAATGAAGGAAGGAAGGAGAAAGAAAGAAAGAAAGAAAGAAAAAAGCAGGGAAGTAGGGAGAAGGAAGGACAAAAAGAATTCAGGGAAGTAGAGAGAATGAAGGAAAGAAGAAAGAAAGAAAGAAAGAAAGAGAGAAAGCAGGGAAGTAGGGAGAAGGAAGGAAGGAAAGAAGGAAGGACAAAAGGAATTCAGGGAAGTAGAGAGAATGAAGGAAAGAAGAAAGAAAGAAAGAAAGAAAGAAAGAGAGAAAGCAGGGAAGTAGGGAGAAGGAAGGAAGGAAAGAAGGAATGACAAAAGGAATTCAGGGAAGTAGAGTGAATGAAGGAAGGAAGGAGAAAGAAAGAAAGAAAGAAAGAAAGAAAAAAGCAGGGAAGTAGGGAGAAGGAAGGACAAAAAGAATTCAGGGAAGTAGAGAGAATGAAGGAAAGAAGAAAGAAAGAAAGAAAGAAAGAGAGAAAGCAGGGAAGTAGGGAGAAGGAAGGAAGGAAAGAAGGAAGGACAAAAGGAATTCAGGGAAGTAGAGTGAATGAAGGAAGGAAGGAGAAAGAAAGAAAGAAAGAAAGAAAGAAAAAAGCAGGGAAGTAGGGAGAAGGAAGGACAAAAAGAATTCAGGGAAGTAGAGAGAATGAAGGAAAGAAGAAAGAAAGAAAGAAAGAAAGAGAGAAAGCAGGGAAGTAGGGAGAAGGAAGGAAGGAAAGAAGGAAGGACAAAAGGAATTCAGGGAAGTAGAGAGAATGAAGGAAAGAAGAAAGAAAGAAAGAAAGAAAGAAAGAGAGAAAGCAGGGAAGTAGGGAGAAGGAAGGAAGGGAAGAAGGAAGGACAAAAGGAATTCAGGGAAGTAGAGTGAATGAAGGAAGGAAGGAGAAAGAAAGAAAGAAAGAAAGAAAGAAAGCAGGGAAGTAGGGAGAAGGAAGGAAGGAAAGAAGGAAGGACAAAAGGAATTCAGGGAAGTAGAGAGAATGAAGGAAGGAAGGAGAAAGAAAGAAAGAAAGAAAGCAGGGAAGTAGGGAGAAGGAAGGAAGGAAAGAAGGAAGGACAAAAGGAATTCAGGGAAGTAGAGAGAATGAAGGAAGGAAGGAGAAAGAAAGAAAGAAAGAAAGAAAGCAGGGAAGTAGGGAGAAGGAAGGAAGGAAAGAAGGAAGGACAAAAGGAATTCAGGGAAGTAGAGTGAATGAAGGAAGGAAGGAAAAAGGAAGAAAGAAAGAAAATCTAAAAGAACCAGTAAATCTGCTAAGAGTTTAAAAATTGTACGTTATTAAACACTATTTAATAAAAAAAAAGCTAAATAAACTTTGAGAGCTGCAGAGCTACATTACTGCATGATGTGTTATTATGCTCTTATGTATTATGATATTATATTATATTCTGTAGCTTTATGACCGTATCTAATAGTAAATAAGGAGACAGCGGATTAGGGAAACAGTTTTAATACCTCTTTGTTAAACACATATTTAAACATCATGATGTTGGAGCAGTGTCCAAGGCTTGGGAAGTGTAGATTTTGAGTTCTATGATATCGGGCTCTTTTTGGATGGGCTTATTTTTGTCACACAGACCTGGCAACCCGGCATGAAGAGCTAGAGAAGACAGGAATATTGTAGCCTCTTAAATGTGACTCTAAATCGTTGCTTTGTCACGGCAGTCAACCCAAACCATGCTCCACTTTTACACTATTCTCCCTCCATCACTAGAGGTGCTATTGAATCAGTGGCTCGCTGCCTTCCGTTCACATTGTCACGTGATCCGCTTGTATCGTCCATCCCACGGAATACTAATAAAACACTTTAAACTGAAATCCCGTTTGCCTTTCCGACTGCATTACATTCGCACCACTAAGATACATTTTTTATTAAACATGAGAATGAGAAATATTAAACCTGCACACATTAAGCAGGTGGTAGAGACATTACATAAAGGCTTAACACTTAGCTGAAAAGCTGATTTATCAGGATATGCAGTAATGGCCAGAAGAATTATAAAGACCTTTTAAAATTCCTAGAATAAAAAAAAAGCAACAACATTGAAATGACACGCAATACAATTTAATAAAGTTCTAGGAGTCGTAAGGAGAACGGGAGAACCTGTAAGGACACCTGACACTACAAACAGGATCGACAGCCAATACACGTACGTGCTATAAAGAACAAACTAAATGTAAATCTCACAACTTCCAACTTTACTGATGAGACCCAAGATTATTTATACAGTATATGCTGCATGTGCTGTGTCGTGAGCTGTCGGCATGGAGACAGAGGTGGGCTCTTCTTCTGCATGCGAGGCTCTTCTGTCTTGCTACATCGCTCAGCAGACCAGTCTGGAGACGACAGACATGAAACCGGATGTTAAAATCTTTACACAGCAAATACAACTTTATAGATATTGAGTGCACCGAGCACAATTTCTACCGAATTATCTATAAACCTATGAGAAAACAATGCCAAGTAAGTAATAAGAAGGCATATTTAGTAATATAAGAGTCTGTTATTTCTTTATTTTCCCATTTTCATGCCAGCTCTCGCCTATCTCATGATAGCTTTCCAACCGGAAAGTAGTGAACGCTTCCTCTGAGACATGAGAATCAGCCAACCGCATCTTTTCAAACTGCAGCTCTTGCTGTGTCACGTTTAAGCAATATCGCACAAGCAAGAGTACAGTTATACTGCATCGGATATCGGCACAGCTCTTAGTGTGAAATTGTGACAGTTTCATAACAAAGAAATGCGTATTGAGTAGTGAATGAGTTTGTACTAAATATAAGCACTCTTGGAATGCTGCTCGTCCAATCAAATTAGTGGACCAGAACTAACTGTTGTATGCTACAGCATAACACACATGTGCTATCCGCACTCTTGCACATACATGATCTCACAGATGCCCAAAACTCTCCTCCAGTTTTGAACAAAACGTCCTGTTTCTCTGAAAACCCTGTGTACTACGTAAGCTTTACATACGTTTACGGTATCTGCCCTTACTTCTGAAGCACTCTGTAGTTCCTTCTGGGATTTTTCTCCAGGATGAAGAAAGAGCTAGATGAAGGTTTAATTAAAGAGGCAGCAGGACAACCCTCAAGCAACATGGTGCAATAGTTTCATCTAGAGTTTATCAAAGCATGCACTAGTTTCTCAGCATTATTTTGCAGGGATTGTATAGGTCTTATTTTAGCTATACTTACGGTATGAAATGATAATATTATTACAGTGCACTAAGATCAAGCTCTAGGGTGTAAACAGCAACCGCACTACGGTCGGTAACCTCAGTATTCTTGTTTTATCAGAGAATTTATGCCGTTTTGGGTAGCTGAGCTGCAGAATCTGCGCAAACTGAGAGAAAAGTATCATTGTAATAATATAAGAAGTAACCTGAGAACGAAGAACTTTGAAAACTTAGAAATGAGTACCTATGCATTAGTTTCATTAAGCTAACGAGCTGTTAATTGAGTTCATTATCTCCAGAACCATTCAATACTTTATCTTTTAAAAAAAAACAAAACCTGCTGATGAAGTAATACGCCCCCTGTTTTCCAACGCCTAGGACTGAATATGAGCAGAAGAGAGACGCAAGCGAGAAGACCCAAACCCGGCCTCCGGGCTAAACGGTGATGCAAAAATGCAGCTACAGATCATTAGTATATAATTAGCTTAATTAACAGCTTGTAAGTTTCTATGTTACTTTATTTTATGAGCCAACCTACTTTTCAGTTCATTGCCACCGGAATAACCAGCAGTTTGTATAAAGTTAATGGTGTATAAACAATTAAGAATAAATAAACATTAGTGAAACAGTGATTTAATGGCTTTTTGCTTAATATTTTATAGTAACTAGTGCATCTGTTAAAGGATAGCTGACCAATGTCCTGAGTATTGCTAATGAGGCCAGTTTCGGATGGAAAGAAACTGTTTTTGTGGCGTGAGGTTTTGGTCTTGATGGACCGCAGGTTCTTGCCAGAGGGGAGTGCCTCGAAAGGTTTGTGTCTAGGGTGAGAGGGGTCAGCCACAATCTTAACTGCCCGCTTCAGGGTCCTGGAAGTGTACAGGTCATGAAAAGGTGGCAGATTGCCGCCAATCACCTTCTCAGCAGAGCGAACGACATGTTGGAGTTCATCTTTGTCCTTGGCAGCGGCAGCAGTGTACCAGATGGTGATGGAGGAGGTGAGTATGGACTGAATGATGGAGGTGCCATCATCGTCTTTGATAGGTTGAACTTCTTCAGCTGCTGCAGGAAGTACATCCTCTGGTGTGCTTTTTTAATCGGAGAGTTGATGTTTAGCTCCCACTTGAGGTCCTGGGTGATGATTGTTCCCAGGAAGTGTAAGGAGTCCACGGTATCGACTGGGAAGTCACACAGGATGTTGGGGGCAGGTGGGTCTGGGTTCTTCCTGAAGTCTTCCAACATCTCCACTGTTTTCACAGCGTTGAGCTTCAGGTTGTTCTGACTGCACCAGGTCACCAGATGGTCAATCTCCCACCTGTAGGCAGACTCATCCTCCTCAGAGATGAGCCCAATAAGGGTGGTGTCGTCCGCAAACTTCAGTAGTTTGACGAACTGGTGACTGGAGGTGCAGCTGTTGGTGTAGAGAGAGAAGAGTAGAGGAGAAAGAATACAGCCTTGGGGTTGGGGGGAGCCAGTACCGATGGTCCGGGAGTCAGAGACATGTTTTCCTGGTCTCACATGCTGCCTCCTGGCGTAGGTTCCTGAGGAGTCCAGGTGCTGGAGGATGAAGTGGAGGGCCATGTTAACTGCATCATCTACAGACCTGTTGGCTCTGTAGGCAAACTGCAGAGGGTCCAGGAGAGGGTCTGTGATGGATTTGATGTGGGACAGCACAAGGCACTCAAAGGACTTCATTACCATAGATGTCAGAGCAACAGGTCTGTGGTCATTAAGTCCTGTGATCCTGGGCTTTTTGGGGACAGGGATAATAGTGTTGAAGGTCTTGAAGCAGGCTGGCACATGGCATATCTCCAGTGAAGTGTTCAAGATGTCTGTATCACATGCTGTTATCATTTAATTTATAGCAGCACTTTCTCATAAAGTTAACCAGACCAAAAAATTGCAGCTTGTCATGTTACCAAGAAACAGCAAACCACAAAGTCCTCTGTCCTGCAGACTTTCCAGTGGAAGAAACCTTAACAGTCCCCCCAGAAAGTTCATCAACAACAACATGAATCAATTTGAACTCATTTTCATTACCTGAGTTGTGCCTCTTTACATTTCGTCCTCCATGTCAGAGTTGTGATCATTTGTCTGGAGTAGAGAGAAACACAGAGACTCTTTAGAACCGATACTTCAACGCGTAGCTGTAATATGTTCATACTGTAGTTGTCATGAAGAGAGCACGGCGCACTACACGGTGCTCTAAGTGAATGAGAAGTGAGTCACTTTATTCGATCTCAGATCAGTCATTTTCCCAGCAGCGCTGCCTAATGGCTGGGAATGAAGTCACGCTGGGATGACAGAGAGAGACAAGTCAGCTCTCGCTAAGCTTCTCCGCTCTAACATATGGGCTCTCGCTAAGAGAGACGGAGATCTCATCATTTATGGAGGAGCACAACTAGACTGGAAAACAGTTGGAAAACAAAAAGAGCTGGAGGAAATGAGATATGTGGCACTACCTAATTACGTAGAGGTGTACATGTAGAATATCTGATTGGATCTTTGGTGCAAAAATGGTACCACTGCATAGGTTTCATGGAGTATCGGCGCTCTATAGTTCCTGATACTGTAGGGATTTAGTCGTAATACTGGCAACGCTGCAATGATCATTTAAAACAATACCAGCTAGATGTGACTCGTTATTTATGCATGAACTGCAATGATTTGATGCGATCTGAAGTCAGAGGTCACCAACCCTGTTCCTGGAGATCTACCTCAATGAAGCTCCAGCTATAATCGTGCCCACCTGACCATCTAATCATTGCCTTAGGAAGTTCTTAATCAACTAAAACAGGTGTGTTAGATTTTGGTTGGAGATGAAACCTGCAGGAAGCTAGATCTCAAGGAGGAGGGTTGGTGACCGCTGCTGTAAAGCATATAATATGTAAGCGGAACCAGACTAAATGTCAGAAACCAAGCCGGGATAGAACAATGAGTGAGAGAGAGAGCATGAGAGAGAGAGAGAGGCAGACTTCTATTTAAAGTTACCTGAAAAAAATCATTGAGTTCATTGAAACTCGGGTACGATTAGAAAAGACGATCTTTGCATGATTAACAGTTCTACTTGGAACATTTATTGTACACAGAGTCCATAGTCCCATTAACGGTTCCTCCAGAGGGGCGAAGTAAGGAACTGTTTTTTTTAGAAGCTTTTATAAAAGTGCACTTTAAACTCCCATTAATATGTTTGTGGTAATTAACTTCATTAATATTTACACCCAGAGACCAGAGTTGAGCTGATTATCAACATTGTAGTAACTTGATTGATGTAATTTGATTTATGCAAATTTATGTGGTTAGAGCCGAAATGCAAGCTTTAACTGTTTAGTTAACAAGCATTAAGCCGAAGTAAGCCAAACGTACCTTGTTGCACTGTTAACATTACTGACAGTTTATTAATGCTAAAGCTCATGAAGTAAATATTAGAATGTTTGCTTTCAGCTCATTTGTATAATAATCAAAGAAGATGAAAATGCATTTTAAAAATGTGCTCTCGTGCTTTTATGTCATATTGCAATTAACAGCAAAAAAAAAAAAACCCAAACAAAAAAACCAAACAAACCTGATCTGCTTTATTTTCTTTCACCTGATTATTATTATTTGTTTTTCACATTTAAAGGAAAGAGCTTGCTTTAAAGGGGATGCTCTAGAGATTATAAATCAACTCAATTTACACAAATGAACCAGTTCAAAAGTTTCCATACTGTACGCTTGATTATTAACACCGTGTGTCGTTACCTGGATGATCAACGACTGTGTTTATGTTTTGTGAGAGTTCTTCACGAGCCCCTTGTTTGTCCTGAGCAGTTAAACAACCCACTGTTCTTCAGAAAAATCCTCCAGGTCCTGCACATTCTCTGCTTTTCCAGCATCTTCTGCATATTTGACTCCTTTCCAACAGACTATATGATGCTGAGATCCGTCTTTTCACACCGAAGACAACCGAGGGGCTCGTACACGACTATTACAAAAGGTGCACACGTTCACCGATGCTCAAGAATGCAACACGGTACATTAAGAGCCAGGGGGGTGTAAACTTTTGAGCACGACGATCGGTGTAAATTATTATTTTGTTTAAGGATCTTATTATTATTTTTTTTTCATATAGTACTACCCTTCAGAAGCTACATAAGATATTTACATGTTTCCCAGAAGACAAAAAAAAACCCAAAACACCGATCATCCTGTTCAAAAGTTTACACCCCCCGGCTCTTAATGTATGTAAACTTACTCTTAGTGTATGTAAACTCATGAACTCAACTGTATGCGTTTAAATAACAGTAGTTTTACACGAGTGGGATTTTTTTTTCTAAAAGTAAGTGCCGGTTGTCGATGTGAGGAGGCTGATAGAGGATTTCTACTGCATTTCACACCCATGAAACAAAAACATTACCTAGTGAGGGTAGTGATTTTGGGGGAAAAAGAAAAAAAAAAGCTCTTGGTTATATTAACAAAGCAGCAGAGTAATTACGGCTTTGCTATTGTGCGCAGGAAACACGGAAGGGGGCTAAACGTACTTCATTTGTCACTGTCACCAGGTAGAGGACCAAGGTAATTACACATAATTGTAATGTGGCTTCTGGAATAATAGTTGTGTCTATATATAGTTGTCTCTATATAAGGCTCTGAAAAGGCTTGACAGCAAAAGTGCTCTCTGCACTGGCTTTTCTTCCCAATAAGTACCTTAACCGTGCTGTTGTGTGTGTGTGTGTGTGTGTGTGTGTGTGTGTGTGTGTGTGCGGGTGTGTGGATGCAATCTAAGAATGAAAGAAAAATGTGCTAGCTTAGTGGAAATTTATGCTGCAACAAGCAAATCTGTCTCATGTGTCACACTAATAACGGCGTGATTAGATGGCTTTTCTGTTTGTTTTGTGAGGTGGTGGTGGGATGATATGTTTACTGAGGATACAGAGCTCCACTGTGAATTAGTTCAGTGTGAGACTTCCATGTTTTGGCTCTTTTAGCTGGAGAAATTTTGTCTGTCGGAAGCAGGCATAGTTTTGCATTTAACGCATTTATCAGCTGTCACTGCGATTCGCCACGCTCACATTCCTCATTGTGCTTATCTCATTTCTGCCACGTTCTCAACAAGGGCACACAACCATGCACACACACACACACACACACACACACACACACACGCACGCACGCATTGTCCTCTTTAAATCCATTGATTACTGTTTGGTTATCTTTAGAGACGCAGAAGCAGGGTATGCGAGTGAATTTAGATTAAATAAAGCTTGTCACCATGTGCAGCTCGTCGTCGCTGGCCTCTCCCAGCTCAGGAGTGTCTCTCCGGGCACAGCGGCGTGGGCTGGGGGTTCTGGGAGATCCCTCTCGACTGCTGGTTGATGGGTGGTACGGTGAACCGCCTGAGCTTCCACCATGAGAAAATGGAGAACCTGCAGCACATAAAGACAGATTTAAGCCTTAACAGAGTGCAATGCTGTTGTAAAAAACTGAAATGCTACAGTTGAGTAAATGCTTGCACTCCCCATGGTTTCAGAATGGAAAAAGGGAAAATGAATTTTTCATCGTGGTGGATCCGGAACCAATCCCAGGAACACTCGACATGATGCAGATAAACAGCCTGAGTGGGGTGGCAGTCCAGTACATTGCAGGTTACCATGCACACACACATTCACACCTAGGGGCAATTTAGCATAGCTAAACCACCTACTGAGATGTTTTTAGGAGTTTGGAAGAAACCCACAGGGAGATCTGTCTCAACGCTACCTGCTGCACCACCATGTCACTCAAAAAAGACACATGTACATCTATTTCACTACATGTCTACATGATAATAGAATTCCAAGACATGCCAAAGCCACAACATAAGACGAAACCAACAGAACATACCCAAGAAGGTGGACTGAGTAGCCAAAAGAAGTTATAAAGGCACATTCGGAAAGTTTTAACTGCTATGATCACATTTGCTTTCCTATCAATATCTTAACATACACCATATGACAACTTTTATTTGTAAAACGTAAAACCTTATTGGTATAAATGACATTTGCCTTCTTCAGTTTGTGCAAAAGGTACGCAAACTTTTGCACCTGACTGTACGTCCATGACTGAGTTGCTCTCAAGACTGAGTATTCAAAAAGATACAGAAATCATGTTCCATTCATTATGAGGTGATTTAGATTTGAGTTATTTAAATAATATATACTTTTTAAATTGTATTTTGGAACTGCGGTTTGTCCCATTTATTGCCTATCAGTCACTTATTTACACCCGCCAGCTACCATCAGGAGGATCCACAAGCATCTGCTTCCATTTCTATACACTGTATATAGTTTACAGTGCGAATCAATGAGGAAAAAGATACACTGTGTGCTTTAAAATATCAAAAAGTTTTGTAATTGACTTTAAGTGCCACTAAATATTACACAGGAGCATTTTCAGTAGTCTTAAATTGGTTCAAAACGACTCCATGAGAACGAGACAGCGCTCCCTGAAGTAAACCTTCATAAAGCCACAAAGCTGACAGTCATATTGGTTTTTCATCTATTCAAAAAATCTATATATCACACCGAAAAAAAATTGCATTTTCCCTATCTTTCATCATTAAACTTAAGCCGTAGAGATTTGGATAGGTTTTTATTTATTTATTTTTTTGGACTAATCTCTGGTAAACTGATCGAGCAACGAAGCCCCTCAGTGCACTCACGTTACTGACTCAGACACATCGATCGCTCATCATCAGCAAAGCTGTAATTAAAGCAGGGATGGATTAGACAGAACTAAAGACATGTGGTGAAGAAAAGGGAGAGAGAGAGCCTTGGAGAAACTGAGCTGCCCATCAGAGATTAGAGAAAGACGACTGAACGTACTGTATAAATGAACACAAACGCACACGTGGGCCGGTTTCACAAACCGCATCATTTCTCACCGCCTCAGATCCTTGATTTAATTAACAGATCGGAAGCAGTTATTTTAGCGCCTTAAACTCAGCTATTTATCTTAAAGCTTATTATTCAGCAACTTCAATGAATTATTGAGTAACTACAGTGTAATTAATAGGCATGGTGAGAATGAGGAATGCAAATCTGGACCTGCTGACAGCTCCTTTAATGTTTATAATAATGAGTCTTTATTTCTCACATATACATTACAGCACAGTGGAATTCTTTTCTTCGGATACCCCAGCATGTTAGGAAGTTGGGGTCAGAGTGTAGCCATGATACAGCGCCCCTGGAGCAGAGAGGGTTAAGGGCCTTGCCCAAGGGCCCAAAAGTGAGAGCTTTGCAGTGCTGGGGCTTGAACCCCCGACCTTCTGATCAGTAACCCAGAGCCTTAACCGCCAAGCATTGAAATAAAAACATGTAACAGAATTCGTCAAAAATATTGACAAATCTGATATGTGGAAATCTGTATATATGGAAATCTGATAATAGGGCCACAGATGATATATGCTGTCATATATTAATGTCTGTCATTACAAAGTTTAAAATAGTCTATTGTCGAATATGATTACATTAACAATAATTCAATGACGATCGAATACATTATATGATCATTGAATTGAAATAAAATGATGACTGGCCAGTAAGTTACTTTTACGTAGCTCTTTACGTCTACAACTGTGTTTTCTCTGCTAACACTATCATTCTGGCAGATTTTTAATTCGATAAACGAAAACCTGTGAGTATATCACAATAATAACTGAAATCTGTATTAATCCTCTGGGATTTAAACCAATAAAATAGATATACAACAGCCATTGTTCTGCTCATACGCTAATCTTTGATCATTATGTTGCTTAGCAACCAAAGCTTACTGTTAACAGGCAACTTCGCATGGCAGAATTTTTTTTTTTTTTTTAATATTATTACTAATAAATTTAATCACTTACCAAAAATATAGAACATTACAGAAGGTTTAAGGTTAGGCTTAAGGGTGAGGTTAGTATCAGAACCTTTTCTTACATCTTAATTTGTATAAAAGTAAACCTCAGCATCCTTATTAAATTAAATTCATACAGATATAAGAGATAAGATATGGGTTTTTTTATTCATTAAAATAGCTAATTGTAGCCAAAAAAAAAAAAAAAAGATAATACAAATGGATCGAACTGGTTATTTCAATATCATTTCAAGATAGTCTTTTGAGATGGGTCTAAATACAAGTAAAAGCTTATATTTATACTCAGGTAAAGTATAAATCTCATATTTAAGTATGGTAACAAAGTTATTGAAGGGATGATATTAAATCCCACTTGGTATGTGTATGTGTATGTGTATATGGTTGTAATGGCAAAAAAAAAAAAAAAAAAAAATTGCAGTCACAATGAGGTGGTAAAGCTCAAGGCCTCTTTATAGAGATTAACACTAGGGGGCAACATAAGCTCAACTGCTTCATTTCACACCAGTCCAAGTCTCTCTATATATTTTTTTCTTGTAAACTTATTAAAGGATCAGACAGAAAAAAAGAGGTTCAGAGAGTTCACCCTTGTAGCTGGAAACGACTGACCTGTGTGCTCCTGCCTTTGTCTGTCCATCCTGTCCAGACTGTCAAGCAGGCCATCAATCTGAACCTTTATCATCGTCAACTCTCGCTTTATGGTCTGCAGCTCCTCCATTTTCACTGCAGAGACATATTGAGATAGAGATAGAGATAGAGATAGAGACGGAGAATTCCCACTTCACACCAAAGGTTAGAATGAAAGTAAAAAAAAAAAAAAAACTGCCCATAAAAACAGCTTTTTTTGTGTGAAATATTGACTGGGCTTGAGATGGAAGCAGATGCTATCGCTTCATTTGTAGAGGCTACTTCAAACAACTGCACGCACAAATCACTCTGGAGAGTCTCTTTTTGTTCTCTTGAACCCCAGATTCACTCTAAACCCTCTTTCAGAGCATCTATGCCAGTGTAAAAGTCACGATATAATAAACAGGTTGGAGAATGAACAGCAAAGACATAAATGAGACAGTGTGATAGAAATAAAATTATAGAGTGATACACTGAACAAGCCATCATTTGGAACCCCGGAACTCTGAGACGCTGAGGTGACCCGAGACCCGCTGAGGTGCTAATAGCATGTTCTGAACACTCTCTTATTCTTTCTGCTCTGTTAATTTGGTGTAATGGCATGCTCTGATAGGGCCGTCTCCATTAAAGGAGGAAAGGCTACGGAGAAGAGGCTTTTAATAAAGTAGCATCTGGAGGCTCTCCTGAGACCTGCTGATTACTCAACTGAAATCAAACACACAGAGAACAAGCCGTACACTAAAGGACTAAAGGACTTTGAATGGGTTTTGAATGGTAAGAAAGATTCCGGTTTTCCTGTAACATGATGAGCTTTTTCAAGAGAGCAAGAACTAACTTGTTTCGTGGATTGTCTCACATCATCAAACGTAACTATAAATGGATAAAATGTACGTAATGTTTTTTAATAAATAAATAAAAAGTTAGCCTTGGCAAATTGCTGTGGTATAAGGAGAATAAAACATTTCAGGGCATGCAGTTAAGGTCTAGGGTGGAGAAAATCTCACATCACACAACGCACATCACATTTATTTATCTAACCTTCTAACACCTAATACCTCTTCTCACAGGTTGTTCTTACAGGTTTCCTTAGTGACGTCAACACACTGTAGCCTATAAATTCTGCGTCGTTAAAATGAGTCCATTAACCGGAATATTAATGTGAAATTTACATGTTGTGGTTTTTGCTTCTTGCTTTAATCAACCCTGAATTTAGGTCCGACATCAGTCTTTTTTCTTATTATTTGTGCAGGCAATACAAGCCAAGCACATTGCTAAGGAAATTTACATTTACATTTATCCAGAGCGAGTTACGTTGATCTCATTTAAACAACTGTGCAGTCGAGGGCCTTGCTCAAGGGCCCATCAGCGGCAGAGCCGGGATTTGAACTCACGACCTTCTGATCAGTATTGTGTTGAAATACTTCTAGCATGTGTTTGTTGTGTTGTGGAAACTTTGCAACCAAGACTTTATTATCTCTCTGACGTTAGCATGCGACTGAAACGTGTAGACCTGGGAACAGCTGCTGAGAAGATGACAGGTTGGGTCTGGGATGTGTATATGTGCAGTTGAGTGTGTGTTCACGTACACTTGGCTCTGCTGGATGAGTGGGGTCTGGAGGAGCTCTTGGAGGACGAGCGGTCTCGGCTGCGTCTCTGCCTGGAAGAAGACGAGCGTGCTTTCTTGGCCAGGCTGGAACTGTGGGGCAGCGCAGGCATCGCCGACGGGACACGCTGGTAATCAAACACCCTGAAGAACACAAACGCATGCTACAATTACCTCAACTTTTATCTAGAAACACACACACACACACACACAGCACAATTATAGTACATCTACACAGTAAAAATAACATGTATAGACAGCATGAAAGACCTCCATAATGCATTACAGGATTTCTTTTAGTATATTTAAATCAAATTTTTAAATGCTAATCATCCAGTGTTAGACTTTCTGAGGATTTCTAAGTCATAGTCATAATCTTTACTAGCTAGCTAACACCAGCAGGATTTCTGAGAGGATTTTAGCCCATATTTAGAAAGCTGTACAACATTCCATGTTAAAGCTAGTCTGCTGGTTAAAAGTCTGCATTGTTAGCCTCACACCTACCATGAGATAATCCGACAGGACTTCTCAGAATATTCATATTCATATATACATTTTCACAACTCTTACTGCCAACACTAGCCAGCTATCACTGACAGGATTTCTGAGAAGATATAAATGTTTATAATCTTCACTGTTATTGCTAGCTTTATGACTAAAACGAGCTAACCTTTCCAGTTAGCAAAGGTTAACCTCACAGGATTGCTAGCTAGATTCATAAATGTTACTTATTTGCTACGGCTAATGCTAGCCAACCTGACATGATTTCTGAGACAGTTTTATGTCATATTCATAATATATATATATATATATATATATATATATATATATATATATATATATATATATATATATTTTACTGCTAACGCTAGCCGACTAACCAGTAAGCTAACCCGATAAGATTTCTGAGAGGATTTTATGCCAGATTCATAAATGTTCAATATTTTTTCCTGCTATCGCCAGTCATGAACTAATAAGCCAACATGTCAGGATGTCTGAGAGAATTTTATGCCGTATTCATAAAGGTTCGTTGATTCTCCTGCTAACCCTAGCATAATAATAAGATACCTTAATATTAATAACCTAATAATAAGTGAGAGAGAGAGAGAGAGAGAGAGAGAGAGAGAGAGAGTTTTTATGACTTGTTCACTATTGCTAACAAGCTAGTTAATAAGCAAACCTAACAGGATTTCTGAAAGATGTTTATTCACTGCTAAAACAGGTTATATAAGTAACATGAGCCAATTTGATATCTTAAAGATTAAAAAAAATCTAATTAATAAAACTAGGCCAACTCTGAAATATTTCAATTACTTAAATAAAGGAATTCCCTTTCATTTTTTTTTTTTACATAATGATTCATTAATGCATTAATTTTGCTTCTGCATAAGGTTCCATGTGAGTGCACTATCACGGCGTTTCAGCATCCGTCTCAGAGTGTTTGCATTTCCATTTGTGTGTGTGTGTGTGTGTGTGTGTGTGTGTGTGTGTGTGTGTGTGTGTGTGTAGTTCACCAGCATGGAAGTGTTTGCATTACAAAACAGAAGAAAACAGCCAGTTGGAGAAGAGATTCCTGACACCTGGAGAATGTTCCAGAGGATGATACTAGAATTCCCCAAAACCACAGAAACTACAATGTTCTCTGGCAACAGTCCTCTATTGTACCCCAGTTTGAAAACTCTTCTCTTTCATCCACCAGCCCGCTCTCTGATCTTTTTTTTTCCTTCTCTCTCGAGGCACTCTTTCTTCCTTATGAACAGTGGTAAGAAGGTTTTATCTCCTACAAAATCAAATTGCTGCTGTCGAAGCCTATGAAAAGCTCAGTGGCGAAGACGATGACGGGAGATTTTAGGAGCTTGTGTTACTGATAGCAGCCATTATATCAGAGATAGAAAGAGGGTGTGAAAAAAAAAAGGAAAAAGTTTTTAGGTGAGAGTTTTTACTCTTGGGGTCTTTTCCAATTTAATCTGATCAAATATCAAGACAAAAAAAAAACGGCCTGCTTTTTTTGTATCATAACACATAGTAGATCAGTCTGTTGCGGCCAAATTTGATTGATTTTGCTGCGGCTTTTCTCAAAATTTGCGATGCAACTTGCAGAGTTTTTATTTTAATTTATTTTTTAATTTTTTTTTAGGAGGGGTATTTGTATAAAACTACTTGAATTGTCGAATTTGCAATTGCAGGAAATTGTTCTGCCCGCTCTTTCGCAGTGATGTTTGTCTGTAAATCAGACCTTTTAGATGTACTCATGTTTGATGCACGTGAATCGAAGAGGGCTTTGGCTGAATGCGCGTTGTGATGATGTCACGTGACGCGTCTCGGCCCAAATCTGCGGAGAATCTGTGGTAATTTTGAATAATCCTCCGAATATTGCCGAGTTTGCTTGATTTTGCGTTCATTTCTGCGATCGCAAAAATCACGAAATCCTGGGGGCCTAATAATAAATCTAAAAATTTTATATAATAATAATAATAATAATAATAAATCTAAAGTTAATAATAAACAGGTTGTTTAATGCCTTGTTAAATGTTTTCTACCACCGGAAAGTTTCTCTGTGGCAGGACCAGTTACGTTTTTTATCATATTATCTTAAATATGCCCTCAAGTCTTTTATTCCTTACATACAAAGGCCAATTACAACGTTTGTTTGTTTTGCTTATGCGTTACTGTATAATATAACATAAAATCCTCATTGCTATTTTGATTTGAAAGGGCGTCTACTTTGAAGATGCTAAAATACTCAATTATTTTGATTTATTTCTGATTTTTTCTTATCACAACATAATTCCCATAGTTCCATTTATGTTACTCCAGAGTTTTGCTGACTTTATTATTATTCAAAAATGTGTGTGTGTGTGTGTGGTGGTGGTGGGGGGGGGGGTTAAAATAAAAAACGAGTGTGTCTAATCTTTTGACCGGTACTGTGTATATGATTTTTTTTTTTTTTTTAATGTCTTTCTACAATTGCGTTGCAGGACATTTAAACACACTTGTCTCAGATTCCCCACCTGTACCTATCTTAATTACAGGCCCTCCGGGTGGTGAGGCACTTTACTGGCCATTACTTTTAATTACGTCTGTTAGAAAGCTGTTCGTCATCTTCAGGAGCGTGGATTAAAGCTGTGGTGACCAGGCCAGATTGTATCAGACTGTTGAGTGACAGCTGAAACAGTCTGCTGATTGCGAGTATATCAAGGAGACAGGATTAAGATGTGAGAAAGCCTTTAAGCTCATAATCCATGACTGAGCAGATAAAACAGAGTAAACAATTACACAATCCTTTGTTGCTTGGCAGCTCACTGAGACTTCATTTGCAAATGTAAGCGTGTTTATTTAGTTGTCCGGTGTCAACCTTCAGAGCCTTTACACTACTGTCGTTTATGGAATTAACCCTGTACGCTGAGGTTTCTGGCTTCAGTTTTTATCAAATGCAAAGTGTTGGATTAAAATGATGCGCCTCAGAGCAGTCTGAAGATCTGTTTGGACTGGATTAGTTGGGCAATGTAATTATTACTGATCTATCTCTGGGATTTTTATCCATCACGTCAGTATTTTTAATGCACTGAGCACTCCTGTGTTTTGAAAGATTAGACCGTTTATTTCGCGTTCTACAAAATAAGCAGTGGAAATAACTCCAGGTAAGAAATATCACGTCTGAATTGACGTGTTGATAAAGATTCCATTATGTCCTGTGTGTAAAAAAGGCTTTGAGCCTGGGGGGAGACGGGGGGGGGGCTGGACTGGGTGCTCTTCTCTATCATCTCCCGCCAATATTAACCAGCACCAAGTGCTGCCCAAGATGAAAAGAATGCAGAACAACATAATATACATGCATCTGAGGGTTTCAGAGTTCTAAGCACAGATAAACCCTACATATGTAAATCAGGGTCATGTGACCCCTTAAAGATCAAGCACAACAACAACGACTGGTTATAGCTGCATTAATGTGAGCGATGTCTTTGCTTTGCGGATGCTCCACCTCATTCACTGTAACTGTAAAAGGATAAGTTAATAGACCGGAACTGACTGCTGTATAATATATTCTAAAATACATTCAACATTTTTGTTTCTTTTTTTACGGTAAAGTCCTCATAATTTATAGATTTCGCTTTGCATTCTAATTAAGTTGAAACTGCAGCACAATTATATGATGATTGATGCAGCACAAGGCAGTGTAGCAGTGGTAAACGCTTTGGAAGGAGTCTCCAGTGTCGGCGTTTTGTAACAGTGAGTAAGTTTTCTGCCGTGCGGAAGCGTATAAGACAAGAGGAGTTTGCGGATCTTTTTGTCCGATTAACCGTAAGAGACGAGCAGGAAGTTGTTCTGTAGACGTCCCACAGCATTAAATGAACACGTTGTTCCTTGATAAATTAAAAAAGGGTGATCTGTGCTGTGGTATCAGAGAAATAAAGCACTGCAGGACATGCTGTTATAGGTAAATGGGGGGGGGGGGGGTGTTGTGTGACAGTAACTCTGCTTCATCACAGCACTTGTGTCTTTCTTTCAGTAAAGTATATCTACTTTTCTCTCATTTGTTCTTTCTTTCTTTAAATTCTATCTACTTTTTCTTTCTTTCTTTCTTTCAATAAAGTATATCTACTTTTCTCTCATTTGTTCTTTCTTTCTTTCTTTAAATTCTATCTACTTTTTTCTTTCTTTCAATTATATCTACTTTTCTCTTTCATTCTTTCTTTCTTTCTTTCAATAAAGTATATGTACTTTTCTCTTTCGTTCATTCTTTCTTTGTTTCTTTCTTTCAATAAAGTATATCTATTTTTCTTTTTCTTTCTTTCTTTCTTTCTTTCTTTCAATAAAGTATATCTACTTTTCTCTCATTTGTTCTTTCTTTCTTTCTTTCTTTAAATTATATCTACTTTTCTCTTTCTTTCTTTCTTTCTTTCTCTCTTTCAATAAAGTATATTTACTTTTCTCTTTATTTCTACCGTTATTTTTCTTTCTGTCTGTCTGTCTGTCATTAAATGAACGTGTTGTTCCTTAAAAAATAAAAAAAATCTGTGCTGTTTTATAAAAGGAATAAAACACTTCAGGACGTGCTGTTATAGGTAAACGGGGGGGGGGGGGGGGCGTGTCTGGGGGGGGGCAGTAACTGTGCTTCATCACAGCACTGCATCGTTGATTGTTTTCATTTCCAATTCTCAAGCAGTACAATTATTTTTTAAAAAAATGTTTTTGTTCCTGACACTCTCCACAAGGTTTTAGAGTTTGGAGATTTTGGCTCTTTTCTCAGTAAATGAAATCACGTCAGTGGTAATTACACATCAGGTTTCAGAAATGCAGGTGTGTTGTTTAAATCCGAGCTTTGGAGGGACTGTTGGTTTGGTTTGTGATTTCGGCGTAGGCGTGGTAAATTGCAGAGAGAGCCACTCCAACAGCGAGTCCTGGGTTTCCCTAAAATAAAAGCAAGTGTAAAGTGGAGAGAGAAGAATACGGTCACACTAGGACATGGAAACGTTCTGAAACGTATCTGCAGGCCTCCACAGCTGCGACACGGCGATATCTGTCCAACTGCATCCGACTGTGTGCTCTTTAAAGCTGAAAGTGCTTTAGCTGCTCTGTTTTATACAAAGAACCGCGAGCTTTGATGTGCAGCTGGAAAGAAAAGGGATTCCTCACTGAGACAATCACTGTGGGCTTCCTCATATACCAGAGTTCTGCAGTCCTACCATAACCACTGTCACTTATAAACACACACACGCACACACACACACACACACACACGAGAGAGAGAGAGAGAGAGAGAGAGAGACAGAGAGAGAGAGGCAGTCAGGCGCTTATCGCCAATCAGTGAGTCGCTGAATTAGCTCCTCACACCACACAGGCCTCCACTGTGACGGACTCGTTTTTCATGCTGTCAGCTTCCCCTCCTCCTCTTCCTCCTCCCTCACTCATCCTCCCTTCATCTCTCACTCTAACTCACCTCAACTCATTCCCTCACTCTTTATCACTTTGCTTCACCCTCTCCTTTCCTTCTTTCTTCCTTTATTTCTTTCTTTAAATTATATCTACTTTCCTCTTTCTTTCTTTCTTTCCTTCTTTAAATTCTATCTAATTTTCTCTTTCTTTCTTTCTTTCTTTCTTTAAATTATATCTACTTTTCTCTTTCTTTCTTTCTTTCCTTCTTTAAATTATATCTACTTTTTTCTTTCTTTCTTCTTTCTTTCTTTCTTTCTTTCCTTCTTTAAATTATATCTACTTTTCTCTTTCTTTCTTCTTTCTTTCTTTCTATCTTTCCTTCTTTAAATTATATCTACTTTTTTCTTTCTTTCTTCTTTCTTTCTTTCTTTCTTTCCTTCTTTAAATTATATCTGCTTTTCTCTTTCTTTCTTTCTTTCTTTAAATTATATCTACTTTTTTTCTTTCTTTCTTTCTTTCCTTCTTTAAATTATATCTACTTCCCTCTTTCTTTCTTTCTTTCCTTCTTTAAATTATATCTAATTTTCTCTTTCTTTCTTTCTTTCTTTAAATTGTATCTACTTTTCTCTTTCTTTCTATCTTTCCTTCTTTAAATTATATCTACTTTTTTCTTTCGTTCTTCTTTCTTTCTTTCTTTCCTTCTTTAAATTATATCTACTTTTCTCTTTCTTTCTTTCTTTCTTTAAATTATATCTACTTTTTTTCTTTCTTTCTTTCCTTCTTTAAATTATATCTACTTTTTTCTTTCTTTCTTTCTTTCTTTCTTTCTTTATTTCTTTAAATTATATCTACTTTTTCTTTCTTTCTTTCTTTCTTTCTGTCCTTCTTTAAATTATATCTACTTTTCTTTCTTTCTTTCTTTCTTTCCTTCTTTAAATTATATCTACTTTTTTCTTTCTTTCTTTCTTTCTTTCTTTAAATTATATCTACTTTTTTCTTTCTTTCTTTCTTTATTTATTTATTTCTTTATTTCTTTAAATTATATCTACTTTTCTCTTTCTTTCTTTCTTTCTTTCTTTCTTTCTTTCCTTCTGTCCTTCTTTAAATTATATCTACTTTTTTCTTTCTTTCTTTCTTTCTTTCTTTAAATTATATCTACTTTTTTCTTTCTTTCTTTCTTTATTTATTTATTTCTTTATTTCTTTAAATTATATCTACTTTTCTCTTTCTTTCTTTCTTTCTTTCTTTCTTTCTTTCCTTCTGTCCTTCTTTAAATTATATCTACTTTTTTCTTTCTTTCTTTCTTTCTTTCTTTCTGTCCTTCTTTAAATTATATCTACTTTTTTCTTTCTTTCTTTCTTTCTTTCTTTCTTTCTGTCCTTCTTTAAATTATATCTACTTTTTTCTTTCTTTCTTTCTTTCTTTCTTTCTGTCCTTCTTTAAATTATATCTACTTTTTTCTTTCTTTCTTTCTTTCTTTCTTTCTTTCTGTCCTTCTTTAAATTATATCTACTTTTCTTTCTTTCTTTCTTTCTTTCCTTCTTTAAATTATATCTACTTTTTTCTTTCTTTCTTTCTTTCTTTCTTTCTTTAAATTGTATCTTTCTTTTGTAATTGTATCTTTCTTTCTTTCTTTCAATTAAGTATATCTACTTTTCTCTTTCGTTCGTTGTTTCTTTCTTTCTTTCTTTCTTTCTTCCTTTCTTTAAATTATATGTACGTTTCTCTTTATTTCTACCTTTATTTTTCTTTCTTTCTGTCTGTCTGTCTTTCTTTCGGACGCACACACACACACACACACACACACACACACACACACACACACACACTATCTCCTTCTATCACAAAATGTTATCAGCTATGATCATGCTTCATTACATTACCATTACAAGAAAAATATGGTCTTATGACTACTGAAGGTCTCACACACACACACACACACACACACACACACACACACACACACACACACACACACACACGCTCGCACCATGTATCTGCATCATCATATAGTAGTTATAAATATCAGCACGTTATTTGTAGATAATAATAATAATCATACAGCAGTTTATCACAGTTAACTTTATATGCTTCCTTAAATAAATACAACTAGGTTCCATCTACAATTCTGTAATTGTTAGATATTACAGTAAGACATAACTTTATATTTTATATACTTTTTAGCAGTATTTTAGTGTGGAACCTTGCAAATATATTAGTAGCATCTCACAGTCCTGTCATTTTCCCCCCCAAACAAATCAGGCTTTCTGTCCGTGTGTTGTTGTTGCACGGGAAGTACAGTAATCCTCCGAAGCCTAATTCCAGCGGCAAAAACCTTGAATTGTGTAAACACGTTTATGTTTGACTTGCTTGCCCAATTTAGCCCCGTGCACACGCAAAGCAGCGCAAGTTATTCGGGATCGTAGTGCGTCAGAGCCTCAGTGTGGCAGAGATTCCTGTGAAATCACTCACGCACTACAGGCAATTTAACATATTTGTATTAAAAGCTACTCTTCCAGAGCTCTGTTCATATAAAAGCTTTCTGTAGCACTGATTTTTTTTAATATGTGTGTGTGTGTGTGTGTGTGTGTGTGTGTGTGTGTGTGTGTGTGTTTGTTCTGGGAAGCAGGTTTGCAGGTAATCGTGTTTGTTTGTGTGCAGGTCTGCATTTTGCCGCAAGTCAAATCTAAATGTGCTGACTTTCCGCTTTATGAATGACCCGCATCCCCTTCACACTGCACAAGGGAGGTAGTTATCTCCCACAGCAATTATGTGTACAAATGAATAAAAACAGAAATGCAAGCGCACACAGTGTGTGTGTGTGTGTGTGTGTGTGTGAGTGAGAGAGAGAGAGAGAGAGAGAGAGAGAGAGAGAATGCAAAACTTGACTTGAATTGCACTTTTACATAATTGCATAATTCGGCATTCTCATAGGTCCAGAAACACGCGGTGCAAACCGAAGTCATTTATCACACCGGGAATAACGTCAGCGTACACGGTTCAGGTCTGTGTACGCTCTCTCTCACACTGCTTTGTCAGCAGCCCTAACGCCTCTGCTCGTCTCTGTACAAGTATAGAGAGCAAAAGTTGATCAAATCTTGATTGTACATAAGCCTCTGAATGAAATTAGTAAAGATTAAAACTCTTACGGACGTCCTGCCGTAGGTAAATAAACAAAGACGGGGTTGAGTGATAAAGCGGAGATCCGATTTCCGCCGCAGAGTTGACTATTTTCTTGACAAGACCGTTTTTTAAAATGCATTAATGAATGACACATGAATCGTTTCTGATTCCATCCACCCTTTTTCTCACTTACTTTATAGCAGCTATAAACAGTCGTTCCTTCACTCGCCTCTCTTTATCTCTCCCTTGAAGTTAATAAGACAAACAAAATGCATCTTGAGATGTTAGAGAGAAACTGTAAAAGCATAAACTCAAACTTTCACACGGTGGAACTCGGATTTGACTAAATAAGGAGACATCCATCACGAGCTATGTTTCCATCCAAGTTGCGAATTTAACTTATTATAATATGGCGTATTAAGCAACGTTTCCACCCCGTGTGTCCTCTCCGCTGTTCTTACTTTTCTGAGCCAATTATCCAATCACGTGATTTGTTGAGGTAAAGTCACATGACCTTTTTTTTTTTTTTTAATGCGCATCGAAATGATCCGCCTCAATAGAACGCGTACGTTTTTTTCCTGCGCATTTTGGGGATTTTATTCGCATCTGGCGTTTCCATCCAGCGTTTTTTTCTGTTGCGATATCCCAAAATTCGCATAAAAATACATGAATGGAAACATGGCTAGTTTCTTTCACAAGTTTCAGGTGTTAACTGGCTTAGTGTGCGGTACAAAGTCCAAAAGAAGGTTGTTATTTCCTATAAAAAGATGGCAATCGAGACTTTTCAACTTAATTTACTTAGGTTCAATGAAAGTCAGAATACAAGGACGTAATAAGCTGGTATATAAAAATAAACGCGCGGAATTGCTCTGTAATGCAACAATAATGCTGCAGAATTTGACAATGCACATCTTCTTTATGTTATAGATGCCGCAGTGGACTGCAAAAAAAAAATAAATAAATAAATAAATAAATAAATAAAGGAATACAGTTTTTACTGCAGACTTTTAATATGAAGGAGCATATTCTACACGGCATTATCTTTTCATTAGGATTAAGCTCGTTGAGGATTTTAATGACATATCAGCCACGATAATGCCCTCCATGTCGTTTACTCATTTAATTCTGACACAAGAGTGTTTATAATTAAAATATTTATCTATGTGCTACTGAAATTAACTCGTCTTTAGTCCTGGGCCTTTTTTTTTTTCTGTCTCCGCCCCACGTTATGCCACTGGTCTGTTCTCTGATTGTATTCACCTGTTTCGAGTTAGCCCTTGATTAGTTTGCCTACCTTTTGCAACATGATGTTGTGAATCCTCATGAAATGTTTTCTACATTACCTTAATTAATGTGCATGTGTATTCGTTTACGTTGAGTTTACATAACGCTCTCTGCCTGTACTATGTTATACCTGTAATATAGAGCACATTGACTTGACGCTCTTGCATCCTGACACCCAGTACCGTACGTTACAGGCGTACAGAAGCAGACCTGAGGCCTGTAAGCACTCAGATACAAAAGCAGAGACAGAGAGACCTATGGGTAGACACGGCTTTCAGCTCTTTCCTCTCTGACACATGCCACTCAGGGTGAAAAAGTGTATCACAGGGCTGTTAGTACCTGTCATACAGTTCCTCCTGGTAGCAGTCGTAGTCCAGCTCGTACTCTGATCTGCAATGAGACAGAAAGAGGAAGAGTATGAGTGAAAAGCACAATGAAGCTGTCATTTAAGCTCACACACACACACACACACACACACACACACACACACACACACACACACACGACGGCCTTTACTCTGTCCATTCTTACACCCGACAGTGATGGCTCAGTGCTCGTGTGTGACCTTGTTGTCATGTGTCAAGAGTCAGAGGCTTGGGCCTTTAAGATTAACGCAGGTGGATAAGTGAGTTCTGACAAACACATTTCCTCTGGATTGACATGATTTTTTTCAGGACAAATCTTTCCATTCTACACCAAAGTGCCCAGTCTAGAACTGCTGGCACCTGTCATAAAAATTCACCCTAGCATTGGGAGATTGTGAGCGTGGTCAGGGGTCCAGGGGAGCAAAAACGGACCGTACTGTCTGGGTGAGAGGGATCGCATACTCTCTCTTCCCTGTTAATCACGGCAACACTAGAAAATTGTAAGCGTCTGTAAACTGCGAGCTTGAGGCCCTGTTTACACGAGTGCGTTTTGGGTTTCCTACGGTTACGCCTGTCGTCTTCACTACTCCGGACTTCTCTACTACACACTTTTGGAAAAACGCCGAAGACCCCGTTTTAGTTTGAAAACTCCGGGCTCGTGAGACGACACACGCTGTTCGTACCCTGAAGCCGGTCGAAAATAGCTGTTTGTTTTTGACGCTTCTCTGATAGTTGAAAATCCCCGTTAATTGTCTTCTGCTATGTGCTGATAAAATTAGCACCTGATTTATGCTATGAGTGAGTGCAGTGATGATAATGAGACCTGAGACTGTAATGACCTGTCAGTGTGTGTGTGTGTGTGTGTGTGTGTGCGTGTGTGTGAGAAAGAGAGAGAGAGACAGACAGAGAGAGAGAGAGAAATTGAAAAACAGTGGAGCAAGGCACGGTCACATTTCACTTTGACGTTTGCACACATTATCATTTTTATGATATTATTATTATTATTATTATTTAAATATAGCTACAGACAGTGTATAGCTCATATATCACAAGTACATGACAGTTCTGGGCCGTGTTTATTTTATCTGCATGAGGCAAGGAAGCGAGGTAAATGAGAATACCCAGTGAGAATGCCCAGTGCTTTAAGTGACACACACACACACACACACACACACAAACCACTCTGTTACTGGAAATTCTCCAAGCTTCTAATTCCTGTTGCTTTCAGTTAACAGATGTATCTGTAAACATGTCAGGCACTGCGAGCAGCTGCTGCAGCCCCCCTTCCAAACAATTGTGAGCACATACAATTAAACAGGTGCAGGCCTGAGAGACAACATTCAAAATAAAAACAAGGCCACAGACAATTCTTGATCAAAACAGTGCTTTATTACAACAAAGAGGCAAGGTTTCGATCCACTGCTGGATCTTCTCAGGTTGAATACAGTACTTCACTCACGCTCACACACACCCGGCCTGTCAAGCACCTAAACAAAGCGAGGACCCGAGAAGAAGTACTTATTGCCAGAACTGCACATGCCTACTGATCATAAAGGTTCATTAACCAAAAATCAAAAGATATGTGGAGAAAGGCGCTTTAGTGGAACTTGTGACTTTATTGAAACGACCTGTGAGCAGTTCACGGCTCCGACGTTGCCAGCTTTTCCTTGAGTAGAGGACCTCATCAGGTCAGGAGTTTTTCCACCTCCTTTAAAGGAAATAAAATTCTCATTTATTGCTGACAATTGCGTTAAAATTCTATAAGGAATAAAACACTCGGAGGTGTGCTGTTATAGGAAAAGAATCCACGACAGAATGGTGTGATTAGGCACCACACGAAACGCTACTGTTAGTCATATATCATCATAATCATTACCTGTAACAGCAGTGTTTTTATTCCTTTCATACAATGTCGATCTGCTAAATTTTTATTTATTAAAGAACGACACATCATACGTCAATCCGGCGTCTTCACCGGCCTCTCGTTTGTCTCTTATGAAGATAATACAACAATACACATGAGAAAATGTTCAGAAAAAAACACCCACTTTGAGATCTTTGAGATCACTTTGAGATCCATCCATCTTCTGTACCGCTTACTCCTTTTCAGGGTCACGGGGAAACCTGCAGCCTATCCCAGGGAGCATCGGGCACGAGGCGGGGTACACACCGGACAGGGTAGAGGTTACCATGTTTGCCTCATACCTTCAGGGTTGGAGGTTTGACTCCTGTCTCCACCTCGTGTGCGCGGAGTTTGCGTACTCTCCTTGCGGGTTTCCTCCGGGTTCTCCGGTTTCCTCTCCCGGTCCAAAGACATGCGCTGTAGGCTGATTGGCATTTTAATTGTCTGTAGTGTGTGAATGTGTGTGTGTGCGACCCAGAGTTCCCTGGGTTATGCTCCAGGCTTCCCCGTGTCCCTGTGCAGGATATGGAAAATGGAAAGATGGTCAAATCCGATTCACGTCCCATGAGAACCCAGGCTTTTCTAGAAAATGTCCCAGACTTATTAAGCGTAATGTCCATCTTCACTAGGTGTAAAAACGTTAACTAATCCTGTCGGTGAAGATGTAAAGCGATATTACCTAAGATTGTTAGCTGGTAGAGCTAACAGTCCCAGGCCTGTCGGGGAACAGAGGTTAAGCCTTTCGTGTGACGCTGATGGATAGAAGAGTTCCGTGACTGTCAAGAACAACAAACTGTTTTAGAGCTAATGAAGATGCTTTTGGAGATCAAAACATCGCAACTCTTTAAAGTGACAACATAGAGAGTACGCAACAATTTACCTCCCTTGGCTCCCGGCCATTGATCATCGGGATTCAAACTTACGACGTCCTGATGATAGCGCTACGATGGACTGTGTATCAGGTTCATGAAGCTGAGAGAATTCTTGGTCTATATATTACTGTTGATTTATAACTCTAAAGCAGAACATTTGAGCCTAAATAAATGTTCATTTTTCACACACACGTACACATACACACACTCTCTCTCTCTCTCTCTCTCTCTTTCTCTGTCCTGGCAGCAGGCTACAAATAATCACTAATAAGTGGCAGCGTTTATGCTCCATACAGGCTTTGCCAAATGTGGTTTACGATTGCGCCTAAGCTCGGGGTGATTAATGAGACGGCCCTCTGTTTTTCTGAATGCATCTGCAATCGGAGACAGCGCACATCTACATTTTCCAGTCAATTTTGGGCAGCTCTGAATCATCGCTCGTACTTCTGCTGACACTTTTATTATCCTGTTAGACTGAAAGCTCTGTCTCGCAGCCAATCACTGTCTGTCAGCGACTCAAAAAAAAAAAAAAAAAAAAACCCCTCCAGGTTGTAAATCAAGAGAAATAAACAACGACATGACAGATTTCGCAATAGCACAAAGACAATTACGGCAAAAATGGACAATTTATTTGTATTTCCAATAAGACTGTGACTGACAGAGACGGTTCAAGAGTTGATTCTGTTTGTGAGATGAGAAAGCAGAGAAGCTATCGCGACTTCCTGCATCCTTTCTAACGTTCCTAGATATTGCTATCGGTGTGACATCATGCAGGTCAATTTAGCCTCGTTTTCCCTTCAGAAGGTGTCATCCTGAGAGCAGTCCTTTAGAGAATCTTTAGAGAATCACTGCTTCGCAATTCTTTGAGTGAAAGCCTGTTATCAAAATAATGCACACATCTGTAGAAAAGCTGATCGCCCGTCTCGCTGGGTCAGAGCATCTCCAAAACTGCTAACGTCTTGGTGCCAGATACCTAAGCACAACTTCTGAGTTCTTTTGGAGTCCATTCCTCTACGGGTCAGAGTTTGTTTTTTTTTGGTCACACAAGGGGGACCTACAGAATATTAGGCAGGTGGTTTTAATGTTATGGTATTGCGGTATAATACTTAATATTACTATTATTGTCAAAAATATCATGACATTGCAAAAAGACCTTGAAAGAATACACTAGGGTTTATCAATCCAGTTTCTATTCAGTAAGAAACAAAAAACAAAAAGCTGTGCGCGCGCATGTGTGTGTGTGTGTGTGTGTGTGTGTGTGTGTGTGTGGTTGAGGATAGTGTGAAAGTGCTGCTATCTAACCATCACAGGGCCATTTCAACTGAGGGAGGACACCAGTGATTTTCTCCTGTTTTCTTGCTCTATAAGTGCTATTAGAAATGATAGGGTCTTCAGAGGCTGTAAATTGGAATAGTTCCACTCAAGAAAGAGGTGCCAGGAGCACTCAGCTTCACCTTCAGACACACACACACACACACACACAAACGCTAAAAGCTTATCAGAAACTCTCAGAGTTGGACGTGTGGTCGTGAGCTTTTTAGTATAGCTATGGCTTGTGTGTATGTGTGTGTGTTAATGTGTAAGGCATTACATGAAAGTCCACCCCAAGTACACAGCAGAGACAGAGAGATGTTCTCACCAGTGTTTTCCCGTGTCTCGAATTTGTCTCCAGTGGCCACTTGTGATTGGATTTTGCGACGAGACTTAAATAATGAAGCAAGTGGTCCTTCATTTAGTAAGCAACCTATCAGGAGTAGATAGTACCTCGCAATATTTACTCTTTTACACTTACACAGGCAATGTTTGAAATGAATTGCACCTGTAAGAGTTTAAATTTAACATTTAAATGCCATTCTGATATGAACATGACCAAGACTGAGGAGAAATGTTTATTTATTCAGTGTATGCCTTTAAGATTGTTATTGTTTTGTATAATGTATTATTATTATTATTATTATTATTATTATTATTATTATTATTATTAGTGGGCCAAGCACCAAGGTAGGCATCTAATTGTTATTCTATGCTTTCTTCTTCTTCTGGCAGCCCATAGAACCATCTGGTAAAAAGTTGTGAAATTTGGCATATTGATTGGGGAGGGTCTAAGAAATATTCGGACCAAATTTAGGCCAAGTGTTGCCAAAGCTCTAGAACCACCATCAGGTCAAATTTGAGCCTAATTAGGAAGAACTTTTATGTCATAACGTTTGAACTGTGTGTCCAAAATTTCAAAGCCTCTTTGGATTCCCTGGGTCAAGACGAGTTCAACACACCCTATGACGACATTTTCCACCTAATTACGGTAGATTAGATCTTGGATTTTGTTAAAAACTGTTGTTGTTTTTTTTTACGCTACTCCTCCTTCAAATTTTGTCCACTCATGAGCAAATTTGGCACACATCATGTCCAGAGTAAGCAACACAAACGTTATCAAGAGAATCTTGATACTGAAAAAGGTTTACCCATAATGGGCTAACAAATCTGACAGTGAGGCTGCCAAACAGGAAGTGAGGCGGTGTCTCAGCATCGACACCAGATCATTTCTGGCTCCTCACATGACTGAAAATTTTGCTCTTGTTCATTATCTAGCTATGAGGAAATCCTTTAACCACTGTAAGACTGGATGCTAATGTAAAAACTGGTACTATTATGGGCTTTTTAAAATCAGGATTCTTAATTTACATGTTAGTGGTTTTTGTTTTTCAAAAGATTTTTTTAAAATAGAAAAAATAACAAACAGTTAAAGAAATTAACTAACTTATGAGTAGAGATGGCAAAATACCACTTCTTTTCCAATACTGATACTGAAACCTTGAGAACAGTCCATGTAGAAGTAGTAGTTAAAGTAGTAGTAGTAGGAGGAGGAGTAGTAGAAGTAGTAGTAGCAGTAGTAGTAGTAGAAGTAGAAGTAGTAGTAGAAGTAGTAGTAGTAGAAGTAGTACACAGTAAAATCCCTAGTGTTAAATGAACACCCAGAGTGTTTATATGAGTCCAATGGACTCATATAAACACTGAAGGATGTTAATTCAACACTGTGGGTGTTAAATCAACACTGGTGAGTTTGCTGTGTAATAGTAGTAAAAGTAGTAATATTAGTAGTAGTAGTAGTAGTAGTAGTAGTAGTAGTAGAAGAAGTAGTAGAAGTAGTAATAGTAGTAGTAGTAGAAGTAGTAGTAGTAGTAGTAGTAGAAGTAGTAATAGTAGTAGTAGTAGTAGAAGTAGTAATAGAAGTAGTAGTAGTAGTAGTAGTAGTAGAAGTAGTAGTAGAAGAAGTAGTAGAAGTAGTAGAAGTAGTAGTAGTAGTAGTAGAAGAAGTAGTAGTAGTAGAAGTAGTAGAAGTAGTAATAGAAGTAGTAGTAGTAGTAGTAGTAGTATTTTTAGTAGTGGTACTAGTAGAAGTAGTAGTAGTAGCAGAAGTAGTGGATGTGGTAATAGTAGTAGTAGTAATAGTAGAAGTAGTAATAGTAGAAGTAGTAGTAGTAGAAGTAGTAATAGAAGTAGTAGTAGAAGTAGTAATAGAAGTAGTAGTAGTAGTAGTAGTAGTAGTAGTAGTTTTAGTAGTGGTACTAGTAGAAGTAGTAGTAGTAGCAGAAGTAGTGGACATGGTAATAGTAGTAGTAGTAGAAGTAGTAATAGAAGTAGTAGTAGTAGTAGTAGTAGTTTTAGTAGTAGAAGTAGTAATAGAAGTAGTAGTAGTAGTAGTAGTAAAAGTAGTAATAGTAGAAGTAGTAGTAGTAGTAGAAGTAGTAATAGTAGTAGTAGAAGTAGTAATAGAAGTAGTAGTAGTAGTAGTAGTAGAAGTAGTAGTAGAAGAAGTAGTAGAAGTAGTAGAAGTAGTAGTAGTAGTAGTAGTAGTAGAAGAAGTAGTAGTAGTAGAAGTAGTAATAGTAGTAGTAGTAGAAGTAGTAATAGAAGTAGTAGTAGTAGTAGTAGTAGTATTTTTAGTAGTGGTACTAGTAGAAGTAGTAGTAGTAGCAGAAGTAGTGGATGTGGTAATAGTAGTAGTAGTAATAGTAGAAGTAGTAATAGTAGAAGTAGTAGTAGTAGAAGTAGTAATAGAAGTAGTAGTAGTAGTAGTAGTAGTAGTAGTAGTTTTAGTAGTGGTACTAGTAGAAGTAGTAGTAGTAGCAGAAGTAGTGGACGTGGTAATAGTAGTAGTAGTAGAAGTAGTAATAGAAGTAGTAGTAGTAGTAGTAGTTTTAGTAGTAGAAGTAGTAATAGAAGTAGCAGTAGTAGAAGTAGTGGAAGTGGTAATAGTAGTAGTTGTAGTAGTAGTAATAGAAGTAGTAATAGAAGTAGTAGTAGTAGCTTTAGAAGTAGTAATAGTAGTAGTAGTAGAAATAGTAGTAGTAGAAGTAAGAGAAGTCCCTTTTTTCACATTTTGAGTGACTATGCTCATGAAAAAGTGAAAGCATCTTATCTTATAAGAATCTTGGATGCTTATATCTTATAATCTTAAATCTTTTAATCTTATATCTTATATGTTTCTACCTAAAATTAAATCTTCCAATTAGCAAACGTATCTGCCAATAAACTGGCTTGAAATGAGTAAAATGATCAATATGCTTAATAATATAAAAAAATAAATAAAAATAAAATAAGAAACTTAATGAAAACTATTAGACCAATTTTGCTGATATAAAAATTATTTTCACTTGCTAACATGCTGCTTTTTGCAGAGAGACAGGAAAATCACTCGAGGGCTGTGCAATAATAGACGTGTCTATAAGAACGCTAGTGAAGATGCAGGTGATGAGTTGATGATCTGAAGACACACAGAGTAAATAAATACCTCAAAACCTGAGTTACTGCAACTGAGCATTGTACATTTGTGCATTTATCTGTCTAACAGACATACTGTAATCCCCTTACAGTCTACCCACAAACACACACACACACACACACACACCCACAATACAGAGCCACATGCCTACATAATGGGACCAAAATGATTTATAATCAGCTGTATCTAATGGATTGCCCTGCTGCAAGGCAAATTATAAAAAGAAATTAATTAGCCTTTAGCAACCCTGCTGTCGCTTTCTGTCTCACACACGTCTCATCATGGGGGGTCGGAAAGACTGGTGGTGGGGTGTATGGAGGCGTGAGAGAGATGAGATAGGTGAAGGATTGTGGATCTTTCAGTCTCTGACACGATGCTAGAAATAATTAAGGTGTAAATGGGCTGCTCTGGTCATGCCACTGTTAGTATGTGACTGACATATTAGTCAGCTGTTATAGCAGAGTAATATACAGTAATAAAAAAAAAACCTCAGAAATCCTTTCGTAAATGCTAATTAAATCTATCTTTACAGAACACTTCGCCATATTAATGATTATATATATATACACACACCGGTCAAATGTTTGTGGACACTCGACTGAAATGTTTCTCATGATGTTAAAAAGCGTTTGATCTGAAGGTGTGTGATTAAACGTGTGAAATCGGTGTCGTAGACAAAAATATAATCGTGCCGACGTATTCGTTTCCTTCATTAGAAAACTGACATTTTATTTACAAAAATATATGTTTTTAGACGGACAACTCGGTGTGAAATATTTCCGAAAAGCAGCGGATAAGAGTCCGGCGTCGGTGTGAACTCCTTTAATACTGTGTAAAAAGCATCTCGGGGAAATTTCTCAAGAAATTGGTCGAGAAAACGCGGACAATACATTTCTGGAAATTCTAGGCAGAAAGGGGCGTCGACTTTGAAGATTTTAAAATACTAAATTACTTTGATTTATTCTGGATTTTTTTTTTATCACAACATAATTCCCATAGTTCCATTTGTGTTACTCCAGAAATGTCGATAGAAATGAACACACACACACACACACACACACACACACACACACACTTATTCATTCCATCTGCTTTCAGAAAGCTTCAACTTTCAACTATCCCCCTTCTGTTTTCTCTCCGCCTTTTGTCTCTTTCTTTCATTCCTTGCAGTCTGTCATTTCTCCCGCCCCTCGTTCCTGCTCCTCTCTCACCATCTCCTACTCTTTGATTTTCACTGTGATGGTTGATGGTCCATTTCTCAGTGTGTGTGTATGGCTGTACTGAGGAGCTGTTAGTACAGCCATTACAGTAACAATGTTCTTCAACTGCACAGTCTAACAAGAACCGAGCAAACTTTTAGTTTTGCTTTCAAACTAAAACTAGAAAACCTAGAATAGTTGTGACGGTAATGAGAGAAATAATGAAACTCTTGGATCAACATTCTTCCTTGGTCAGCCAAATAACTAATGAAAAGCAGGTAATAGGTTTTAAATGGCCACTATTAACAAGAATAGCCTCACAACTCCAAGGTCGGGGTTCGATTCCCACCGTGGCCCTGTGTGGGCGGAGTTTGCATGTTCTCCCCGTGCTGCGGGGGTTTCCTCCGGGTACTCCGGTTTCCTCCCCCAGTCCAAAGACATGCATGGTAGGCTGATTCGCACGTCTGAAGTGTCCGTAGTGTATGAGTGGATGTGTGAATGTGTATGTGTTTGTGCCCTGCGATGGATCGGCACCCGTCCAGGGTGTACCCCGCCTTGTGCCCGATGCTCCCTGGGATAGGCTCCAGGTTCCCCGTGACCCTGAAAAGGATAAGCGGTATATACGTAAGGAATAATCGACCCCGGTCCGTTGATTTTTTCGAAAAATAATGCACACATGCGCTGGTATTTCGTGTTGTAACTACACCTCGGGTGTGCGTTATTTTTCGAATAATTCAATAATCCAGTCGATAATTATTCCTTACATATTTGTGGAAAATCGGTATTGCTTGTCATTTTGTTTGGCTTTTAGATCTGTGGTGCACAGTAGGTAACGTTTCCGTCGTTTCAGTTAACTTGGCGAAGTGATATGGAACTGTAATGCGGTCAAGGCCGGACTGGAACTACTTCAGCTGTGCCTTAAAGGAAATGAAAAACAATTGCACACCTTAGAACTTCTGTCAACCAATCAGAATGAAGTATTAAACAGCACTGTGGTATAAGTTACACATAATTATTTGTAACTATATTCACCATTTTTTGACTGTTGTGTGAAAAAATCCTAGGATATCAGCAGTTTCTGAAATAGTCAAACCAGCCCATCCATGCCACGCTCAGAGTCACCGGGATCACGTTTCGGTCTCCATCCAGATGTTCGATTTGAACATGAGTTTATGCAGCTGACACATGATTGGCTGATTAGATAATCGCATGAATGTGCAGGTGTTCCTAATGAGTAGACGGTGAATATATACAGTATAAACGCCTCGACTAATGTAAAGCACACACACACACACACACACACACACATACACGGTTCTCGTTCACTCAGAGCGTTTGTTTTCTGTACAGCACTCTTTCTAGGAGTGTTTTCAGGGATACACTGATTTATCCTCAGATAATGTTCACACTCTGTCATACACACAGTAATAAATCAGCATGCTACAGTGTGCCTAATAGCCTGGAAACTTGATTTCCTGCCACTTCAGCTGTTCTCCAATCCAACTTGGTGAGATTAGTGTGTGTACACATGTACACACACACACACACACACACACACACACACACAAACACACACACACACAGGGGACTGACCTTGCATTCGCAAAACAGCCGAGATATTTGGCACATAAACTTTGTCAAGACAGTTCACAATACAAATACTGCCACAGCCAATTTCTGTTTCACTCCATTTTCCGTGTCTGTGTGTGTGTGTGTGTGTGTGTGAGAGAGAGAGAGATAGATAGAAAGAAACCAGGAACCAATGAAGTGTGTGTGCTCACTTTGCCCTGCTGCTTACTCTACTCTACACTTTTTCCTCTCAGATGTAACTGAGCATTTCCTGCTTGGCGTGCAGGAAATTTTTTGCTTATTGCTCCCTTAACATGGTCACACTCGCCCTCAGCATCAATCCACCTGTCTCAGTGCCGGCCTGCGTGCGGAGCCGAGCCGAGCCGAGCCGACGCGGGAGGTCAAACTCGGATTTTACAATGCTATCAGTGAAAAGTGCTGAGTTTCTGAACAGCTAAATATCTGCCTTAGGCTAAGCTGCAATCATGCCATGCCGCTCCCTGAGGATTTAACACTCACTTAATGGCTGAAAGAATCACTGCAGTTTGTAGGCCACCTCGCATAGTGCTAGAAAAAAAAAAATCTATGATTACATGGACTATTGATGATTTTTGAAAATAGAATTTGTACCTTACTTTTTCCATCCATCCATCCATCCATCTTCTATACCGCTTATCCTTCCTTCAGGGTCACGGGGAAAAATGGAGCCTATCCCTGGGAGCATCGGGCACAAGGCGTGGTACACCCTGGACGGGGTGCCAACCCATCGCAGGGTACAAGTGCACACACAATTTAGGGTTTAGTAATTCTTACACCCAAATGTTACACAGTTTGACGCCATTTTTTTTTTTTTTCCACAAAAATCTTCATGGATGCTTGGACTTCAGTTGAATTCCAATTAATGGATGAAATCATAATTGAATTCGCCCCAGCTGAGATGAGCCCAAGTCCAAATATATCTTTACGTTGCAAGCGTGTAAACTGGAGATTTTTAACTTTACTAGCAGGAGATGAAGCGACATCACGAAAAGCACTGTAACTGAGATTTTTACAAATAATTCTATGCAAATTATGCATGATGCTGGAATGATTCCTCTGACCGAATCCTACAGTGCGTGCGGTCCTCTGATCTTTCTTCCTTTCCCCATTCAAATCTTTATTTCCAACCTGCAATTAGTTCCCATTAAACAAACTACAAGAGACTCGAGTTGGGGGTGTAAATGAACGATTAATTCGATCTTAAATCTTGTCCATGTGTATGTAATTGTTGGTTATAGCCAGTATTTAATCCTCGGTCATTCAAAATGCACTTTGTGGCTTTAGTTTGGGAAACGCCCATATCTGGGCGTGACAGTCGGGTGTCCACAATCTTTTGGTCTTATAGCGTATATTATTCCATAGCACATGACTATATGATCATTAGTTATTTTAAGGCTGTCCAATTTGCCACGAACGGGATTTGAACCCATGACCTTTCAACTATAAGGCAAATACTTCTATGCTACAGATACAGTGGATAGAGATTAGACCGAAAAGTTCTGAGTGTAAGAGTGTACCGAAATATTCCCTCTCGGGTTTTATTTTGTTTCTCAATTTCGAATTAGTGAGATACAGATCAAGGAAATGGAAAGGACTGTCACAGTGCCAGTGTGAGGGTGTGAATGGCGTGAGTGTGAGAGTGTGAGAGTGAGAATATTGGATGGATGTGTTTGAGGCTCGGGCAGCGATCCAGACTGGAGCTGCTCTATCCAGACACACAGACACTAATAGACTCGGGCTGGATTATTAGGGCGGGCAAAACCATTTCTCACTGATTGATCTCTTCATTATAGATGGCGGCTAAAGTGCACACAGCTGCCCATCGGGATGCCGAGGCTGCTGGGGGGGGGACGTGGACGGGGGGGCGACTCTGGTCTTCTCTGGAGCTCCAGAGAGATTAGGCATGTGTCTAATATGACATTTTCATCACTTTAACTGGAGAACCTTTTGTCCTGATTTACAAATATTTGTAAAAATGATTGCAAATTTTCCTGCAGGCTAGACGTTTCTTTATGCAACATCTGAACCACAAAAGAAACCTCCTGTTTTGTTTTTTAATCCTCTTACATACTGATACACGCCTAAATACATTTGATCTGTTACGTATTAAAATAGCTGTGAGCCACCTTAGCGATTCTTGCTAACTTTAAGCTGCGCTGCTTATAATTAACGGGGTTATGCCGGCAGAAAGCTGAGTTTTCAACACAAGCATTAAACGAATTGCATACTTGCTTTTGAAAAACAAAAACAAAAAGGTCTTCATCAAAAGTGCTGAGTCATTCGCAAAGGGCACATCAGTAATTAGCGATAGCATACTACAGACTCGATGTGTGCTTACTAATCCTACTTTATACTGAGGGACAAACCCCTGCTCTAATGTTCTAGTGCCTGCCAGGCTGGATTACGACCAGCTGCATAATTGACTGTTCACACACATGTACTAATATACTGCAGGTGTGAGCAGACAACGTATACACACACACACAAACAAACAAACTGATGCTTTAACTCTCTTTCACACTCACACACACACACACACACACCACTTTCTCTCGCACACATTTGTTTCTTTCATGCCTCATGCCAATAGGCTGATGTACATCTATCTGTACAGAGGCTCTTATCACAGTGTTTCTGATTGAGATCGTACATCTACACTGTACTGCCCTTCCTCTGATATCGGCCTCTCAGATCTCTCTTTCCGCTATCGCTTCAGTGCCATACATCAAACAGCGCAGAGACACTATGCTAATGACCTCAGTGACCGAGAACCTTCCGGCAAAATAGTGAATCACATAATTGAAAAGGAAGGAGAACGGGGAAGAGATCAGGAAATGAAACAGAGGCACAAATCCAATTCAGCAAAAATCACTGTCGATCTGCAGACACATGGACAATTTTTCCAAGCTGAAATTATTACAACATTAGCATACCGCATTAATGACATTATTTTGACGGTGTTTGATCATTTTAAACCACGCCTGAGCTTCTAAAATGGTGGACACGACAAAAGTTTGGTAACCTGCTCTCATGAGAAATGTACTAATTCAAATAAAGAAGTATTAAATTGCCGTAACGGCTAGATTCTTAATCGATTTCATACAAATAAAGTTAAAAGCAAACGAGCGCTAGTACTGCCCCAACACAAACTTACCCTAACAAGAATCACCTCAGGGTTAGGACAGTAAAACTGGTGAAAATCAAGTGTAGAATGCCAAGCAAAGCAGAGGAATGTTAAAAAAACAAAAACAAAACAAAGTTAGCATGTTTAGCAGAGTTAGTACACGTGGCTACAGCTAATGACTCAAGCTAAAGGCTAACAACGCATTCGAACATGGTTGTGTATTCGCCATGTTTACAAAAAGAGTTCTGACTCCTTTGGTGTTCATTACATCAAAAGATGGACGTTTCTCAGAGCTCAGAGTCACAGAGTGACGCAGTGTTACAACGACACGTCTCAAAATGGCGGAAACGACCCAAGTCTGCTTAGCTATCAAATGCTAAGTGCCACTGCATTGTAATTAAAGTCGAGTCTTTAGGGAGTTTACCATCATGTGAGGAAAATGTTTATACTCTCGGTGGTTTTGTCTTATTTCCAATGTTATTTTGGTTGTAAATGAACGACAGCAATGGGTAACCTTTGCTGAAAAAGCCTCCCTGTTTCAAAAGCAAGACTTTTAATGCACCACAAGAACTAAATTCTTACAGGAACTAAATACAGTAGAGGGAACAATGAGAGAAATCATGATTATTTATTTGAATTGTTTGACATGCTTAATATTCATGTTAAGGAAAATTCTTTTTAAGTAATGTTTGTCTAAAAAAAATATTTAAAACAACGACTAAAAGGAGGAAATACAATAACGCACAATACCTACAGTATTTACTGTATGTGGACACATAATACAGTATGTCAGTATCAGCTGTTATGTGTATCTCAGAAAGTTGGTCTCAGTTTAAAATGATGTATTGTATTGTGATAAATGATGTATGCAGATGTTTGAACTTTAAAGATAGTGCTGTAGGAGTTTTTTTTTTTCTTCCGTGACACGGCACAGCGAACCCTACAAGAGCAATGTCTTGTTCGGAGACTTAATGCGCGATGTGTGTGTGCGTGTGAGCGTGAGCCTGTAGATAATATGCCATGATGAATTTAAATCACTTCATTATGGTGCAGGTCAGAGCACCGTATCAGCAAGAGAAGAGAGTTGGAGCTTTATAGGCACTAAAAGGCTTTTGCGAAGACAAAGGAGTCCATCGATATACGACGGCCAGCTCGGGCTCCGTGGTCATCGCTGCCCGTTTGCTTGTGTCCTATTGATCTGTGTCGTTACACAAAGGGGAGCGCCTCATTGATTAATGTCCTCGACTACGCTAAAGCCATTACACGCTCAACCACTCTAAGTACCCACGTACACACGTCGCCTAATTATCGCCCACACCACTCATGCACACGCACAAAAGAACGCAGGTTGTGCTCTGATCCATGAAGGAACAGAAAACCGGCACGTTGAGCATCAAGCGTCCATGTTCCACGACAAATAGAAAGGGATAAAACCTCAGCTTGACTGTACACAAACTCTGCCGAAAGGAATTTCACTGTTACTCAAAGAACTACAGGATATTAGCGAAATCTGTCCGAAAACTCAATTTTCTACTGCGTCGAATTCTCCAATCTGATTGGTCGGAAGGTGTTGATTCCTTTCCGATAACAGCAGCTCTGACAGTAGTTCCTCCTGCAAGACAAATGGGAGTTATAATAACGTGTCGTCTATAATAATACACGTATAGAGTGAAACTATCTTGAATATCTTGAGTTTCTATAATATTACTTCTGATGAGATTATACCGATCAGCCATTACATTACACTTCACCACTGACAGGTGACGTGAATAACGCCGATTATCTCGTTACAGTGGCACCTGTCATTGAGTGGGATATACAGTATTAGACAGCAAGCGAACTGTCAGTTCTTGAAGTTGATGTGTGGGAGCAAGAAAAATAGGCAAGCGTAAGGATGTGAGCGACTTTGACGAGGGCCAAATCGTGACGTCTAGACGACTGGGCACAAGGGGGATGTAATCGGTTAAAAAAAACGGCATATTAGATTTGTTCAGATCTATGTTTTACCTTTGGTTAGTTCTTTTTTTTGGCTAAATGACTCTTAACGCTTGATACAAATGGCTCTGAATGAATGCAATTTATACCCTATTTTATTTACACATATTTTAACTATGCATCCATTTCCTATTTAAATATAAACATACAGTATGCGTCCTATAAGTGACGAGTAGTTCATGTAGTTCAAATAAAAAAAAAAAAGTTATTCTGTGACTGAATTTCAAACGGTGTTTATTGCACATGTGACGCACTGTGTCGGAACTTCACCATGCATAGCGTTACACCCTACGTAGTGACTACATAAAGTGAATAGAAAGCCATCTGTCACTGTTACATTGTCATTTTTGCGATATTAATGCATAACATTAGTGCTGCTGCTAATGTTCACTATGTCTGAGCCAGGAAAATATTACAGGGTCATTAATATTGAAATGCATTAGAATACTACACCATAATTTAGCACTTAACTGTTAATTTAATTTAAGCAATCAAACACTGAATGCGTTTTAAAGGACTTCAATCGCCGCAACATACACCACAGTAACACACACACACACACACATAAACCTCAGTCAATGCTTGGTTTTCTTTTTACACACCTGTTCACACCTGATTTACTGAAGGTGACAGCTTCATCGATCAAAACAGACACTGAAGTTAACACCTTCCAGCAAGTCGTCGCCCCCCCCCCCCAAAAAAAAACTGCCATCTTTCTCATCCACAATAAAAAAAAAAAGTGTCTCCACTAAATCTGACAGAGAAGCGATCTCGATGATTTATTAGCATTTGACAGGTTTTCCAGTTACGCAGAAAGATATCACGGCGACTATTCGCCACACAAAGCCCATGAGAGAACGCATAAAAACGCTTTGTCTGCACTGAGAAACTGCTCGCTGAGATTTTGATCAGCTCATTACGGTGAATTGCCTGTGAAGCGCCAACGTTGACCTGAAGATCACCCAGAGTTCTTTAGGATTGCATTTGAATTGCCACATTCACGGACAAAAACCCATTGGAATAAATAGGCTTTATATAATGGGCTGGTCAATAACAGTGTTCTTTCAGATAAGCAGATCGATACAGTGATTCAGCACCATCCCTATTCACGACGCACACTCGTGCCACACACTGAACGTTCAACTATCTAACAAAGAGTATCTAAGACTTCTCTTCTAATACACTAGTACGTTTCATGACGGTTTTTACTTTGCATCTGAAATGCATTCAGTTAACACGAATGAACAAACGGTTAACATAGTTATCCTCTCGTAACAAGGATCAGTTGGCATGGTCTGTAAACTGACCTGAAGGCTTTCAGCATTTCAGTGTATGTAATATTAGTATTCATACCACAGCGCTGTTGAATTTCTTCATTCTGATTGGTCAGAAGGTGAAAAATTTTGAGGATAATTCTTTTGAGTTAAATGAACTTATCCGGGTTTTACAGTGCGTGATCTGTGTGTCTCAATTCTGAAGGTCTCTAGTTTGTGTCACGATGTACCCTAACCAAAATATTTTGTGTTCTTGGTATGTGTTGTTTCGAGCATTCTTAATCACCCCGCCTTTCATCCTCGCTCTCTCTCTCTCTCTCTCTCTCTCTCTCTCTTCTCTCTCACTCTCTCTCGGTTCTTCTTCTTCTCTTATTATCTGGTATAGACTAGACGTCTTGTAGTTCTTATGTCACTCGAACATACTTAATAGATGATTTGATTTTATCTGTGGCCTGCTCCAATTGACATTTATAATTCTTTATCAAAATGGTAAATGGTCTGCACTTATATAATGCTTTTTTCACCTTAGCAGTTCTACAAAGCGTTTTCTCATTGGTTCTCAGAGCTGCCATGCATGGTGCTAGCTTGCCATCGGGAGCAACTTGGGGTTCCGTGTCTTGCCCAAGGACACTTCGGCATGTGGAGTCATGCGGGCTGGGAATCGAACCGCCAACCCTACGATTAGTGGACAACCCGCTCTACCACCTGATCCACAGCCGCCCAATATCAATATTTCTGTGTGCATAAACTGTGTACTTTCTATAACATTAAACTAAGAAGCTTTCTGGTCCTGTGACTGGTATCGGACAAAGAACTTAACACACGGCAACAGGCAGAAAGCATTTTCAAGCATTTTGAGTGTTAATTTTGAGGATTAATGTGCTGTCAGACTCACTGAGGATCCCTACAGTCTCAGAGATCATCTTTTTTTTTTTTTTTTAATGTCCAGGTACGTTTGAAACAATAGATTGAATTAATATCTCATGGGAACAAAAAACAACAACAACAACAACAACAGAATTTCCCATTAAGAAAAACAAAGAACAGTCTGTCAGTATGTTTGGTCATCACCAAATTGTAGCTTAATCACGTCAATGCCGGTGTAAAGAATATAGTTGCAAGATTAGCATGATGATGCAAGATTAGCGTGTAAAATTGTTAACACGTAAAGCTGATGTTGTAAAAGTCTATTAACTGAGTCTCAGTCTTTAGCCTAGCTCGCCGAAAACATAACGGAGCACTGATAATAACGGTGACAACGTCTCAGGCGAATCTCTCGATGAACTATATTTCCTGTTATGAGGTGGTAGTCATGCTAGCTAAACTATGCTATCGACCAAACAACATAACACTTATAAAAAACACTCATTTTTCAACTTTTAAAACAAACACAATCATCATCAGATTATATACAGGTTAAAAATGAGATGAAAACGGACACTCTTACTTGTTATTAGCAGAAAAGGGTGAATTAATTGCTGAAGCGTCTTGGATTTTATTTTTCCTCATGTAGCATGTAGTGCAGCTTGAGCCAAGTGCATTAAAAAAAAATTCTTTTTAGTGTACAGTGATTACTGTTGAAAATGTTGAGCGTTACAGCATGTGTAATGAAAAGAAATATTATGTTAACTAAATACTTTCTACAGCATAGAGCTACATCTGCTTCCTGGTAAATATTACATTTCGTGTGCATCGCTTCACACCATTTTGGACATTGATGTGCTGCAAAACAACCATTTCTGTTGTACAAAATAATTGAAAATCACCAGGAAGATATAAACATTAGGGAAAACCATTTGGGTGACTGAAATAACCAAATTTGTGGCCCTTGAAGAAGAGTTCACTATCAGAGGGGAAATGAGGCATGACTCAACCGTTCCTGCAGCTCTCCGGCTTTTTCCACTGTTTGGACATCAGGTTTAATTCTGCTGGACATTGCCACTGCCACCTCCATGACCCATATTGTTTGGGCTAAAGTCCACTAGTGAGAAATACACGCATCGGGTATGCGAACCATGATACCATCCAAGATCTGTCATTGTGTATTAGACATCAGTGAACTGTGTAAGTCCGATTATTAGTCTACTTATCTGTGCCCCTTGAATCGTTGAATCCTTTTGGTCACAACAGAGTCACAGCCATTAGTGAGTCATTGTCTGAATCAGTGAATTTTAGGTCATGAGGAAGATTCACTTCGCCCTCGTTTAGTGAATCAGTGAACATCACGACCTTTGGAGATTTCCAGCATTTCCGTGCATGTAATATCGGTTTGTGTTTAAAAAATAGACATACAAGCATATTTCAAAATAATACAAAATCGTAAACCCGAACAAATCGGGCAATGAATCGGAAAGAATCAATTAACTGAACAGAATCAAGTCTCTCAAGTGAATCATATTTTAATCCGCAAGGATCTTGTAAATCTGCCGTTTATTTGTAAAATAATACATCAAGCTTTAATTAAATTATTATTATTATTTTTTTGCTGTTATAGAGAATGAATCAACACATTATTAACACAATGATTAATTAAAGAGCGTCATCTACGGTCCAAGCTAAAACAAAGTGCTTTGCCTGAGTGTATCTTCACCACCAGGCTTGTAGTATGTGAGATGTGAGAAGGCGTGGAGATAAATGTTGTCGTGAGAGCCTGGGGAACGTTTGGAGGGGGATGAGCTTGTGTAAAACGCATCACTAGAGACCATCTGTACCACACATGAGCACGATGCTGCAGTCTGAATCCTTCAGCTGACTTTCAGACACAAGTTTCCTCTTAACTTTGTTAATTAACTCACAAATAACTACTGGCAAGATATGAATATGGAGAGCGAGTCGAGCTACAGCACTGCAGCCAGGCGAGGTGAGGGACGTGTGTAATGTGGGAAATAATAATGTGGGAAAGGCGCATTGCTCATTTTTTTTTTACAGCAGTAACAGCAGGTGGCTGTATTTCTGTCCTGAACAGCAGTGAAACATGCAATAAATAAATAAATAAATAAATAAATAAATAAACCCGAAAAAAACACTGCACTGAAGTGGATGCTCGATGCTTTAAGTATTATTTTATTACAGTGACCTGTTATAAATATTTTTACTGGCACTGACTGAATAATCTCTTCCTCTCTTTATCTCCCCCTCCCTCTCTCCTTCTGTCGAGCCACACATGATTTTATGGAGATGCCAGTGATCCTGGCTCTTTCTGCTCTCCTGACCCATCCTGATGATGACCTCTGGATGGAGCGCTCATCAACTGGAGGCTACATTCTGGAAATTGCTTAGGATGGTACCGCTTGAAGTACCATGAAATGGTTCCTGGACCTCAATTCCACATGGACGTTCTCGCTGTGGTCGCTGGGACTACGGTCGCTGCGATGGCCTTATTACTGCAATTACCACATGCAGTTTTGCACTCAGGTCTCCTTTAGTGAACAGTGGACTAGTTCAACAAACAGACTTCATATAGAACCCATAATGAACTTCACTTTACTTTCACACTATCCGTCGGTACCCAGATGAGGACGGGTTCCCTTCTGAGTCTGCTTCCTCTCGAGGTTTCTTCCTCATATCATCTCAGGGAGCTTTTCCTCGCCAACGTCACCACCGGCTCGCTCAATTAAAATCTGTATCCTGTGTTTATATGTTTCTCTAAAGCTGCTTTGAGAAAGTGCTATACAAATAAAATTGAATCGAATTGAATATCTATCGTTTTTTTTAACCTTAAATTGTAAGGTATTTATTCAAACCCAGTATGTTGATGCGGCTTCTCACGTTAGAGAGAAACCATAAAGCATAAGTTCTTCCGTCATGAACTCTTTCCTGTGTCGTAAAACTTCAAATTTGTGCTTTAGCTCTGACTATTACAAAGTGCTGACACTGGAGACTCCTTCCATGAATTTTAAATGAACATGTTCTCACCGGAAACTTCACTATATGAACGCATTTACTTTTAAACCAGTGCCGTGTCCACCGTACTACTGTCTACCGTCAGAGCTGCTGTTACAGATACAAACGAATCAACATCTTCTGACCAATCAGATACGAGAAGTCGACAACACTGTGGTATATTGTAGTCCACCTACAAAAATGTCCAACCCACAAGACTGTGTGTTAACCCTGCACTTACAGCTGATAAAGTAAAATCCCACAGCTCTGAACGTGTTGCTCGGTCTCATCCCATCCCATCCGGCTTGAGCTCTGGCTGAAATCGCAGGGATTAAAATGTGTTTCCTTTTACTCTCCCTCAACTGAGCATGCAGAGAATTATGTTTCACGCTGCTTGAGTGAGCCTGATAAAAGCATTCAGACAAAAGAGCTTAAGAATTTCAATCCATGGCTAAAACGCAAATAAATGAAAGCCAAACACTTCACTTGAGCACTACATATGGGATTAGCCATGCACCGTATTCAAAGGGGCGGAGAAACCGATCAGGTGTTGACCTTAATAGGAAAAATAAAAAAAAATAAAAAATAAAAAAACATTAACGCAAGCTATTCGCTCTATGGTGATATGGCTGAACTTCTGTGTGGATTACATACACAGCCACAAAGAGCTGGCTACCATCCTACAGCGTCAGCATGAGTCAGATTTCAGAGAGAAATACTGAATTACACAAGTACGTGCGTATGAGATGGGTCCTCAGAAATATTTGAGGAGAACAAAAAAACCTGCACAGCTGAGAGAAGGGGGAAATGCTTCTGGAGGAATAATGACCTGCCAATCAGACATGCCTCAGGAGAGCTGCCTAGGGTTTGGTTGTTGATTGACAGATCTGGCATTTGTCCATTCCACCTCACAGGGGGTGGGCGATGCTTCTGCAGGGAGGTGAAGTCGACCTGCACACAGGAAGAGCTCCCAAAACACAGATCCCTAGCCCTCTCAGTGACACACACAGGCATGCAGAGACAAAGCCTGGTGTACTAGATCTTTCCCTAGACTCATGCTAGCGGTTATTAGTGATGCAACTCAACCTGTCTGAGCTCTGTCCGCTTTAGAGCTGACGAGGGCTCGGTCCAGGTCCTGCGGCAGTCGAAATGCAAGGTTCACGAAAAACCAGCGGGAACTGAAGCGTTGAAAACAGTTAATAACAGCTATTAAACATCGATAAACGGAGGGAACTTTGGCACTGAGTGCAATTTGATGCAGGATCTGACCCGTCTGCCTTACTCCGGCTCTGTGATATGGAAACGTGAGCTAAATACTAACATGAATGTATTGCACTTGGTATGAATAAAACCAACATCGTAACAGCTTTAACATTTATAGAAGGAGTCTCCAGTGTCGGCATTTGGTAACACGGTCAGATGAAGTTTTCCCTCTTGGGTCTTCAGGACGAAGGGCTTTGTGGCTGGTGAGAAAATGACAATTTATAGCTGACACTTTAACTATTTAGGTACAGTATCGTTATCGTGAACAGGACATACCGTGACGCAGTTTCCGACTCCAGATAAGGAATATAATCGTGTAAGCTAGCATCATGTAGCTAATTTGTAATTACTTCCTGCTTGAGAAACGTGGAAACATTTATTTTATTTATTTATTTTTCTCTTGCAAAATATGTAATGCAAGTGTTTCAAGGTGGGGGGAGAAAAGCAGCCTGGACTTCAATTTAATGAAGCATTTAAGGATTAAAAAAATCTACTTGATTAAAGCGAGCACAAAAATGCAAGGTCTACAATAGTGATTAGAAGTGGCATTTAATAATTAACGCAGTAAGTTCCCATGACCGTGCCAAAGCGAAGTGCAGCCTTTCTTATTAGAGAACAGAGAACAGGATGCTCTCGGAGATGGCAGAAATGCTGCTTTTTTCCTTAAGAAGAACCTTGATCCATCCATCCATCCATCTTCTATACCGCTTTATCCTTTTCAGGGTCGCGGGGAAACCTGGAGCCTATCCCAGGGAGCATCGGGCACAAGGCGGGGTACACTCTGGACAGGGTGCCAATCCATCGCAGGGCACAATCACACACACACTCACACACCCATTCATACACTACGGACAGTTTCGACATGCCAATCAACCTACCACGCATGTCTTTGGACTGGGGGAGGAAACCGGAGTACCCCAGGCTTAAGCACCACTTGGGTGTTTCTGCGTAGCTGATTTAATTTATCTAAGAATGTAATGTTAATTTGTTCTAGTAAAAAGTGGTTTATTAGTGCTCCAGGAGCGCTGAACATCATGTGACTGTCGAAACCTGTGTTATTTTTTTTATATAAACTCTCCTGTTTGTAGAGAGACAGAAAACTATGGCGTGTGTACAGTACAGTATGCGTGAAGGTGTGTGTTGTACGTCTACCGTCTGAGGTTGTGTATCTGCGGGTCTGTTCTGTGATTGGCGGATAAATCGGGCGGGAGGACAGCAGAACTGCCCTCGCTCTTGGGACTGAACGTTCAAAGGTTCAAAGGTCGCACAGAGTCACGTAGAGTTGTGCATGATTAGTGTACACTTTGCATTAATTACCATTAACCTTGCTGACAGGAAGGAAATAGAGCTAAATGGCGAGAAAAAGGTCAGTCGCCTCCTCAAGTAATTCACCCTTACTTTAACATTCAAACAACACACACACACACACATATGAAAATGACTTCAAGTCTCTACAGTGATCCAGGCTTCTGTTCTTGCTCTGCTCCTGGTTTTTGCTGTGTAACTCTAAAACTCACCTTGGCACTTGAATTTAATTTTAACCTTGACTCATATTTCCATGCTCTGCTGCTCCATGCTCTCCAGCAGGCTTCCAAAACCCCAGCAGACGCCCATCCTGGAGAACGTCTGATGCAGACGAGCCTTCGTTAGCATAGGCCAAGACCTCTGAGTCACGCACAGACTCACAGGAATGTGCAGTAGCAGCAGGGCTTGAAATGAACACAGCTTATCCGACAAACACGACAGAATTGGCCAGTGCTGGGGAAGCGCATTCATTTACCAGGATTACTTTAAGAAAATGTGTGTGAGTTATACGTACAGTATGTACTGCTGGTAGGACGTTCCCGTGTACAGATTTATTCAGGGAAAGTTAGTATTCATTAAAGGTTATATGAGGTTTTTTAGGGGTTCCTCTATCGGGCTTTTATAGCACATTAACCGAAGTCTTTTAGAAAGTAAGATATTTATAATCATCATACGGAATATCTGAAGAACAGTACAGGAAATGACTGCAGTGTATCTCGGTAATCATTCTCGATGTAGTTTCAGACAAAAGTCCTTCCGCTCTACCAAAAGAAGTACTTTGCTTGCGCTTTAAAAAGCCAGGACTACAGTTTCTGATGTTATAGAAGGAAAAAGACACGACTTGATTCTGATTGGTCAGAAGATGTTGAATATTTAACCACAGGTTTGCGGTATATAAATGCCCTGGGTCTAATATGTTATCGTTTCTTATAGTAACGGCATAGTTGATTATTTATCTGTAACAACACCCCGAAGTGTTTAATTCGTTACGTATTAAACCAGATGTGTCGCGGTTGCGTCGAGTCCCATCAGCCACTGCACATCACATGATCACAACACTTACATCACATGATCGTTTGCACCTGATTCACGTTCATGTGCACCAAAACTTTCATTTAGAAGATGATATGCATTCAAAATGGACTGTCTCTCTCTACCACCGATACGGATCAAGAGTTTCGATGACATCATTCTGCACTTTTCAGATTTTCTGTCCAATCGAATGCTCCATAGAACCTGAAGTGTCCCGCCCCCGACATTATAAAAAAAAATCACCTTGCCGAAAAGCTATTGGCTATTTAAAAAGAGGGAGGAGACACGCAATATGTCCCGCCCTGACTTCCTGTTTCAGTGGAAATCACGTCAACACGTCGAATAACGCTGCACGTTTCAAGGCGCTTCACAGGGGCACTGGTAAGGACCCTGACTCGCTACGCATTGGGACACTGATGACTCAATTTCAAGCAGCATGACTACGTACTCGCGTTGTAAAACGTCACCACTGGTTATTATCAATAACAGGAAAGATCGATATCTTCCTGACGTTATACTGTACGTCACGTAAATTTGTTAACTTAATCACATGCGTTTCTGTCATGGTACTTCAAGCACGATCGTACTCGAGCTAGAGGATTTTTAAAACTCATTAAACACTTAAAACTCGCTAGACTCAAACCGACCGCATATAGAACATCGAATAAAGTTGAAAAATCTCTAACGTAAGTAATCATAAGAGTAATCACAAACGACGATAACAACCTGACAAAGTTGACTGAGAGTTCGTCCGCCATTTTGTTTCCGAGCTGAGAGGCTTCATTATACATGATGATGTCATTTCCCACTATGTAAGGAAACATATTGAGCATCTATACTTTCTGTTTTTTTCCAGTGCATTGTGGGATCTTTTTTTTTTTTTAAATGGAGCCAACATTCCAGTGCACCGGAAAGATTTTGCGATCGAGACGGCCTTTAAAATGGCCGCCTCCCTGATCGGCGCCCTGACTACTGAACTAGAGAGCTGGTCGAGACGCGCCCATAGATTTGATCAGAGAAAAAATAGGAGTCTTTGTATCTTTTATTTATAATTTCGATCGTAGATAGGAATATAGATCGCTTGAATGTAAATCCTAACTTATACAGAGATCTTTAGTGTGATAAAAAAAAGTTGATTAATGGAAGCGGCGTTGCCAGGTGCTTTAAAATGAAGGTACTGTACATGACTGGGGGATAATTTCCGCCTGGAGCTCTCTGTTGTAGTCCTGTAGCCCACAGCGCTGACAGATTGAAGCGACCGATAGCGGCAGTACGAGGGCCAGGGCGAGTGTGTCGCTCTCTGGTAACTCTGTTTAAAGCCACACTAACCTGCATTACATGAGTTGTAGCTTCTGAAGATCACACACACTGACACACGCCGGATAGTGTGTGCAAGAACCTGAGATACTCTTCTACTGTTCTATCTCTGCAACAAACTCCATCACTGTGACCTTTAATCTGACGCACGAAGCAGTGTATTATACAGTCAGCTTCAGAATTATTGGCACCCTTGGAAAAGATGGGCGGAAAAGGTTATGGGAAAATGTCTGTTGTTAATTAGCTTAGCCTCATACTGACAACGAGAGACATTTAACCTTTAATTGAAGTCAATTTATTCTAGGAACATGAAGAAAAAAAAAACACCGTTTGAAAACATGTCCGAATTATTGGCACCCCTAGAGATCCTTATGTAACTAAAGTATGTTCCCAGTTATCATTTTCCTCTTTATATACACTGCGCTCATTACTCTATTTGAGCACCAGGTTGTTTTTTTCCCCCCCCCAAGAGAAATCCAGTAGAAAAGCTCAATCAGTAAAGGCTGTATCGATCAGACCCTCTCTAGACCTCTCACTTACTGATGTTTTAAATGGATTGAATTATTTTTTATCTCCCCATCAACAGTCTGTCTGTCAGTCACGGGCCTGGGTGTGTTTGTAATTGGAATTAAGGGGGGAAAGACACACGGGAAAGGAGTGTTTGTGTTTCCTGTGAGCTGTTTAGTGCATGCGAGTGGGAATGTCTTGGAAGGAAGACTACGCAGTAAAGGAACACTCATTCCTTACAATCATTGTTTCTGTAGAAATGCTATCAGAACGAGTGCATTAATATAAATTTGCCTTGTAGCCGGAGCTACCGCCACAGCTGGTGTTACAGAAAATGAATCAACGCCTTCGACCAATCAGATTTCAGACTTCAACGGCGCTGTGGCATAATATTCGACGATGATGCTTTGATTTTGTTAAAAAACAATATGATGATCATCAGTCCCTGTTAGCATAGTCAATTCCTCACCTCTCTCATTCAGACCTCGAACACTGGAGACTCCTTCCATAAAATGTTAAAACGTATGAATTGTTTCCCCTTTTCTTTAAAGAACGCTTCAACAGAGCATCTTGTCAAGAACAATAACACAGTGTCTTTTCCTTTGACAAGTATAGCATTAATATCACTATCGAAAGACAAAATAAGTGTTTATTACAAATTCTCTATAACAGCAGCTCTGACAATACATCTGACGTTTTAATACGTTATTGTTTCTATAGTAACAGCTCATTCGGAACGACGAGTGTGTGGCGGAAGCTACGCATAATCTACGGCTAAAGAAGACGTCTTGTTATTACACCAAGAAAATCATAGAATCATAGATATTGACCGTATGTTCAAGTTTTCCGTAAGACGAGAGTCATTTAACGTTTACGGAAGGAGTCTCCAGTGTCAGAGCTATGTAATGGTCACGGAGGAGTTTGAGCGTTGTAGTTTATTAGTACCACGAACGGCTGCGTTGTTTGTCGCGTTAAGAAAACAAAATAGAGAGGCTGGTGAGGGACCAACGATGAGAACGGTAACATGAACTGTAGCTATAAATGGTCAAAAAGTATGATAGGACATTCCTCAGTAAATAAAAAACATTGTAATCGTTAGGACTTCACTGCAGCACGAGAGGAATAAAACACGACACAATGTTCTCGTGATATCACACCACCCCACTATACGTTGATATTTTCCCATAACAGCACACTCCGTCGTCTTTTATGGCGTATTTAACTGGTGCAGTTTGAGATTTGTGTTATATAGTAAGTTGCCCGGCTGCCCTCAGACGTCCATTCTAATCGAATTTGGAGTAAACAGGTTTTTCTGTACAGGGAAACGTGTTGAAATTGATGTCTGTGGTAATCACACATACACTACAGATGCTATTAGTAGTAGAGATTAGGATTTTTTTTTTTCCTTTTTAAACTGAAGCGGGTTAGAGTTCATGACTTAGACAGTGTAGCATTAAAAAGAGGGTTTATGAGCGTATATTATCGTCGATGTTGGGGAATCGTTTCTACCTGTATAATAATCCTTTCTGTGCTGTATTCCTGCAGTGCTGAAAGGACGACGTCGTTGCTAGTAGCAGCCACAGCGAGTGTATTACTCTCCAATAACAGAGCGTTTAAAGCCACAACAGAGGAAGTGTATGTGTTTCTTTACGAGCGGTTTAGCGCGCGTGTGAATTGGAGTGTGGAGGAAGAACGTCTGAACGTGTGTGTGTGTGTGTGTGTGTGTGTGTGTGTGTTTTATAGGCCTCAGCTGGCAGCTGTGAACCAGGGTGCATTGCATGTGTATTGATGTGTATGTGCTACACAGCAGAAGGGGCCTGTCCTGAATCAGTGCCCGAGGGGTCTCCGAGCCCATTTCCTTTGCTCCTTGGTGATAAGTTTGCCTGTCAGATTTGCCCAACACCACAATATTTTTGATAAGGTCCGCTGCTAGTTTTCTCCACCTCTGGCGCCAAGATCAATTTGAGATTGATTCGGAGTGGCCCGCTGCAGCCAGTTGTGAGATCAATTTGAGATGGATTGTTCACGCCGGGGGGCAAACGGCATGCGGTTCCTTTGCTCACTCTCTCCCTCTCGCTGCATGGGCAGGAATGACTCCATTAGCTGAGACCCCTGGTTGTGTGCTGTGATAACCTAAAGGGATAGACGAATGATCAGATTGTAATATACACTGTCAAGGATTTTAGATGGATGGGTGGATTCTGTCCTCTGAACGCAGGGGGTTCTGAATGCACGGAGAAGCTCTCGGGCCAGTTCTTCACAATGCCACACTGTTCCACAGCAAGTCAGGGTCTTATCCACAGTCTGTTCAGTTGCTCACTAATTCAACCATTCTTGTTCGGGTGTGTGGTCTTTTTTCCCCCTCTCTCTTTCCCAGAAAGAGAGACGGGTTCGATTCTGCAACTATATCATCACAGTGCTGGAATATTTAAAAATAAGGACTTTCCTGGCGACAAATGGAGGTGCATCCGGAAGCCTCGTCATGTCTGTCTCCGATTGAGAAGCTGATACACCTTGTACTTGGTAACTTTCCGTTTTATGCTAGCTTTCTGATCTAATCCGGTTTAGTGAGAAATCAGTGCCAATCAGACTGAGCAAGGGTGAATTTTTTCTCACTGGCGCTCCATTCCGACGGCAGAATGGAAATTGACTTATCGGACATTTTCAATCGGTATAAACGAATGAACAATTCTATTGCCGCAAGTCTGTTACAAGATTAGTCAGGACACTGTTGAGTTCCTGTGTGTAGAGTATCGTGACTCTGTGTTTAGCATACAACTGCCACAATCAAATGATAACATTTAAACCTAGTAGGCTATGTAAAAATTTAAAAAACTGAAATATTTATGAAAAACCGCTAATTCTTAAAGCCCCGAGTGTCTACTTTAATACGAGTCATTAACCAGCACGGTGGAGTGTGACATCACAAATAAATTCAACGCTGAACGCCGCAAAACAGGCGCAAAGGAAATTTTTTGGCCTCGGGTTAAAAAAAACGAATTGCCTTTACACTCAAAGTCAGATAAGTAAAAATAGAAGAATAAGAAAAGATACAACATCCCATAATACAAAACGACAGTTTAAGCATACCGCACAGCCGAATCACAGCAATTACAAAATGAATGCGTGTCTATTTCAAATGACACCGCAGCGCTGTTGAATTCTCGATTCTGATTGGTCGGAAGGTGTTGATTGCGGTGTGTACTATTCCAAACACCATCTCTGACAGTAAAGTCCCAGCTGTAATTCAAATCACAGCTTTATATTAATGCGCTCGTTCACACAGGGACTTGTATGGTGAACTCTGCACAGAAATGGACGTTTTTTGTTTTTTTTTTTAAAAACGGTGAAATTATCGATATCGATGGTGATGATGACCTTTATTTTGTGTTTTTCGGAAGGAGTCTCAGCACTTTGTAAGGGTCAGAGGTAGAGCATTTAGGACAGAGAGGGAAAAAAAGAGAACTGTTTACAGCTGCTATAACATAAGTGAGAACAGGAACTAACTTGTTTCTTGGATGTCCAACACCATTAAATGTAACTGTAAACGGATAAAAACAATATGACGTGTCATTCTTCAATGAATAAAAATTCGTCGTTAACAAACTGCTGGCGGTGTTAGAGGAATAACACACTTCAGGATGTGCCGTTATTGGAAAATAATCCACTTTGGGTTGGTTAACAGTAGCTCCGTCTCACGTCAAGGCCGCATCACGCCATCCCATCGATGATCGTTTTTCTGTAACAGCCTCTACTTTTTATATTGCGAGTGAAACTGAAAAGAAAGAACATAAAACTGGACAGTTTAAAATGACTGTTCCGATCATATTACTATAAAAATAAAAATAAAAATCACGGCACAGATAAACGAGGCAACTGTGGTTAAGTAATGAAGAACCCGAGAGTTAAAACGGTTCAATGATCCCCGACTGTGCCCTACATCTACACTATATGCGCTAGCCAAACATATCGAGAGTCCTGAAGGAGCTGAGGTTCTGCTTATTTGAGCTCGACCCACACTCTTCGCACACTATTAATATAGTTCTGGTATGGCACACTAAAGCGTGAGATGGTAACAGCCCCTCTCCCACTGTGCAACCTCATTAACAATACAGCTTTCTTACTCATGTGACCTCAATACCACAAAGCCCACCGTGGCTCTCGACAGACTGACCCGCTGTTGATCTTCATTCCTCTTCCACACTCTCTCCTCAGGCGCTGGACGCTTGGAACAGATGGAGTGGGCCTATTATTGTAGCCTCGCAGCCTGTGCTGCCTGACCAGACTGCTGTCTCAACTGGCGGTAATGAAAACAGATGACAGCATGTTAGACGAACGGGGCACAGCCACCACGCCACACATACAGTACACCGGACGCAATTATCAGATAATAATCGGGACGCAACGAGTGTAGAATGCGTTGTGCGGAGGTGCCAATATTTATGGTTTAGCTGTGGAAATTTTGCTGTAACGGACACTTCAAAAAGCAATTCACTGAAGGTGAAAGATGTGCATATGCTTCTGGTAGACTTGATGAGCCTCGGGCTTTTGAGGCAGTAAAAATCAAGAGGCCAGCACTGTGGTCTCTTTGGTCAGTAAAAGAAATGATGATGATTATTAAGTAGTGCTCAAATTAAGTATTAAGTAGTGCTCACTGTTTTATAACCGTTGCACGGTGCTATCATGAATTCCCTCCTTAGCACACGATGCGTGTCCCAGCACTACTGCGTATGAGCACTACGTGGACTTTTATTTTGAAGTGTTTTTTGTGTGTTCTGCTTCCTGGTTCTGTCTTCATCCCTGTCTGTCCCATCATATATGCACCTGTTCTATGTTTAGGCTTTGAGTAATCTATCTATTTATACTCGCTTGTGTTTTTATCTTCTCACAAAGTCTCGTCACTGCTAATGTTTGGTACTAATGCTGCGTTCGTTTACATTCGATGCCATAGGAGAACCTTTTAAAGTTGCACGGAGAACCTTTTGCACTGTAGAGAACCATCTATTTAGAGGTGCTTTAAAGAACCCAGAAATGGTTCTTCAAAGCAGTGCTACAAGGAACCATGTTATCATAAGTTCTCTGAAAAACCCTTAGTGAATGCTTTAAGGAACCAAAGTAAGGTTCTTTAAGAATGGTGCCAGGAGAACCTTTTTCCATTCTCAGAAAGAACCGTATAGGGTTCACGTTAAACTGTTAAAGGGATGATAGCTTGAAGAACGATACACTGCTCTGAAGAAGAACTTCAGCTTAACCTCCAAAGAACTCAAGAACTCTATGCAATGAAAAATGGATCATGACAAGATGTGCTGTAAAGAACCATCTAAGAACCTTCATTTTTGAGAGTTCAGAGGGAGTAACTTCTCATTTTGACTTCTTTTTTGGAATTTCTACAGAAATAAAGACGTTCAGGATATACGTTTTGAATGGATGGATTTACATTTTGAGGGGAACCCTGAGCGGAACCAGACTCAAAAAAGGGAACCCATCCTCATCTGGGTGACACACAGACATATTCACATGGTAAATCTATAACACTGAATACACAGCTCACTGTTTTGACCAGGAAATTACAGTTAGCTGGGTAGCTTATTCTTCAAACAAAAGACGAACATGGAGGCGTCCATATTTTTTTTCCGCAACTCTGTAGCTCAAATGCTCGAAGGAAAGGGAAAAAAAATGATCAAAACACATCATTCCGAGCTCTGACTTCCCACATCCGAGGTAATCTGAATACAGCACAAGTCTTATATCTTTTCCTGTGTTTATTCCAATTTTTTTTTGTACATTTACATTTACGTGTGCATTCGACAGACGCCCTTATCCAGAACGACTTACATTTATCTCTTTTTTTACAACTGAGCAATTGAGGGTTAAGGGCCTTACCCAAGGGCCCAACAGTGGTAGCTTGGCAGTGCTGGGGCTTGAACTTCTGACCTTCTGATCAATAACCTTTAACCACTGAGCCACCACTGCCTCCTATATTAATAATATTAACTATATTAATAATACCTACTGGCGTCGATCCTTGCTACAGACATTGATTATGACTCATGGGTTATCTTAAATGAAGAACAAGATGACAAGATGAAGTGCACGTGTAAAAGAAAAACTAGCTGTCTCATCCAAACGCTAGGGTTTTTGTGGTCACCTGTCTGCTAAGATGTTCTTGTTAGCAATGTTGGTACTGCACAAAAAGTCATATATCTCCAGGAGCTCGCGTAAAGGTCTGCATCACAATAAGAGATGATGGATAGTTTCGTTTTAACAGTGTAGACAACAGCTGTGTCACAGCTTTTAGGTTTGACTCAGAGGACTTGGTGATTTGTCTTAACAAGCCTGCGTAGTTATTTATGCCCTGTCTTTGTTTACAGCGCAATCTATTTCGCTAAAACGCAAACACACCGGGCCGAAGAAATAGCCTGGATTACAACCGCCCGTCACGTCTCGTGTTTAAGACATTCCCGTCCCTCACCACGATGTCCGATCAGACCGGGATTCAGGAAATGAGGAAAAAAATATGCACATTAACGGTCACACTTCACTGCACTGATACGCTCCACTGGATATTGCTCATAATCGCTGAGTAATCCCATTGTTTTCCAAATTAATGAGTGCACGTGTATGTGCGTGTTGTGCATTAAGGCCTGAGAGGACATCTGTATCAAAACACCTGGGTCTCTTTTGTGACAGAACATCTGGCAGACCACAATGTCTCTTGACACACATTACACACTCGGGGAACTGATACTTATAGCCTACACGTGTTCTACATCTATTTGCTGTAAAATGAACAAATGAAAAGTACCACATATATATATATATATATATTTTTTTTTACTTTTACTCATAAATGTAGTATGCACGTATGAAGAAACACTCACAAAAAGAAACAGACGTCAGCCACAATTTCAACCACACACCGATTTTAGCTCCTGATGCTAAACGAGTGCCACAGAACCGAGGAACGTGAGAAAATATTAGCTAAGGATAACTAACAACAGATTTATTCTTTACCTCTCGAATATCAGCTAGCACGGCCATACAGACTAGCCGAATGCTAATCGCTAGCCGTTACAATACGAACCACTGCCATAAATACGAAGTGTAAGCCTACGCAGCAGCAGACGCGTTTAGATCCGTTCCATGAAGTCGTCTGATGCCGAAAAGGCCCGTTGGGACTTTGTAGTGATGTTTGAGAAGGGAGTGAGAGAAAAGAACGTCGAGATTTTTATTCCTTCTGGAATGTGGTGAAATGTACGTAAACGTGAAAGAACAGCTCGAGTAAAGTGCGGATACTTAAAAAGCAGACGTGAGTACGGTAACGAATCATCTCATTTCGGCTAATCGTCCTCCTAACTCAAGTTATTAAGAGCGAATGGCATTTGACTCTTATTTTATATTTGTGGAAAATTTAAATAATAAACAAACGCATGACTGTATGTGTATTCGTCTGATCCACTGATTGAATAATTGAATACGGAGTGAAACCAAACTCAGGAATTTAAAAAAAAATAAATAAATAAATAAAAATGATATATAATGTGTGCATGTGAAGTACAGTATATAATGTACTCAGTTTGGCTGTAGGTGCATTTTTTATTTTTTTTTTTAAACCCGGCCGTGTGTCGATACATAACCGATTATAATAGTGTGAAGTCAGTTGTGTAACCGAGTACGATCAATTCGAGCAAAAATAGACGTAAGGCCGAGTGCAGTGGAGATGCCAGCGCTAAATAAGAGCGGAGAGCGGAGACGGATGTTACAGTGTGTAATAGATAAAGACGGGACAGAGGAAAAGCCTTTGTGTCATTTATCATATAAACAGTGTGGTGTGTGGCGAGACAGTCCGAGTCCTGGAGGACGTAAATCCAATCTTCTTCTGCTCTCTCATTTATTCCTCTCTTCCTCCAAATCCCAGTCTCTACAAGACAGGCCAAATCATTGGAGAAATTTCAAAAGTATTAGCACCACTGGCTGTGCTTGTGGCCCTCATTCAACACACACACACACACACACACACACAGAACAGTGTAAGAGACTGAGAAACCACATCACACAGGAAAACACCGATAGCGACGTCCTGAAACATCTGCTATTCTCAACGTTTGTATTTATTCGTTAATTCATCAGTAAGCGCGTTATCCTGATCAGGGCCAGGTCGAATCTAGAGTCTATTCCGGGAACACACGGTGTAAGGCCGGAATATGACCCTGAATGGGTCACCAGTCCATCACAGGACACACACACACACACACACACACACAAACACAATGCAACATTTTTAGTTGTAGGAACTTTAACACTGACATTACGTCAACTTTAACATCCGTTATGTTAGCAGTAGCGTTCGAATAACTTTATAAAAACAAATCATACATTCCGTAGTTTATTTTCTCCCGTGTAGCCGTGTGTTTTGTTGCCAAATTGTGTTGTTGTTTTTTTTTTTCTAGTTCTTTATTTAGTTCCTTTGCATTTTTTTTTCCTTCCCTTAGAGTGGCTTATAAGTGGCTGTAATTGTTAAAAATATTGCTAGCGAAAGTCCTTATTGACCTCCAGAGAGAGAGAGAGAGAGAGAGAGAGAGAGAGAGAGAGAGCGAGCGAGCGTGGTGGTGGGTTTAAAACACATTTTACCAGCTTCAAAGATGAGCACAGAAATCCAAACTGATCTCCAGAGCGAAATAGAAATAAATGTTATGATGCAACTCTGGATGGTGCATCAAATATAGCGCATTGAATGCCAAGTAATAAATAAATAAATAAATAAATAAATAAATAAATAAATAAATAAATAAATAAAGGGTTCAGGTTTCAGGCGGATTTTTCCCACATCCTTTCTCCAGTCTGCTATGTCATCAGTGAGAATAAGAGCAGTGACTGCGTTCACGTAAAGCCACCTCGGTTCACTTCACGTCATTAATAGCTTAATAGGCTCTGCACAAATAAGCGCTTGGAAATAGAGGAAACTAAGAATGAACTCGTTAAAGGAAAAGTTAGCGTCAGAGAATGAAATGCGGCGTCTCTACTGCCAAGATAAAAGTCCTGGGGTGTTATGAGACATCATCATATCAGTCAGTGTCCCCAGGAGATGTGGCTTAAGTATATATTTGGACACAAACCAAAGGCAGCAGTTTTCTTATTAAAACTCCAATCTCTGGAACAGCCATCGCCAGGTGAATACGTACCCTTGGGTGCCATATGGAATAAATCCCAGCAGCAGAAATTAAAACGTAGACAGCAATAACACAACAAGCAGTCAAATATTACTGTAGGGCTAAGTTGCGTCCAACATCAAAATGTAAATAGCTGTATTGTGTGACTTCCTGTCCTGATGTTAATTTCCTGTTCCTGTTCAATTTTTAAAACCAAACACACTGCAAGGTGGAGAATAAAATAGACTATAACATTTTTATACACAAGCACGGTTGCAGGTGCAATGCAGGTGCAATGCATTATTATTATTTTTTTTAATCCAGTCCTAAAAAAATGCGTTTTTGTGTTTGTGTTTTGTTTGTCGGAGTCAAAGTTTTAAAAGGTCATATGTCAACACTGAGCTTTTTGTAGTAGTGGAGCATCTCTGTGTGGTCAAAAGGGAAGAGCTGGAGGCGCTTTACACTTACCCGTACACAGCACTGCTCAGCCTCTTGACTCCTCCTGTCTTCGAACGGCTTGATTTCAGCTCTCCGGTCATGCTCATGTCTGTGGGAAAACAACAAGAAGCTGTCAGGCAGGACCAATAACCCCAACGCCATCCACTCCAAAAGCAGAGGTCACCTCGCACAACTCTCGCACCACTCCACAGGCTTTTAGAGAGCGAGAGACACCGAGGATGCTTCAGAAGTCGGGCCAAATGTACATCTGTTTGTTTTCAGCACTATAAAAGCTGCTCACGCTCTTACACTGCACCCCACGTCCTCGCTGCAGATATTACCCACCGCAGAGCCGGCTTGTCAAAATTCATCTACGCAAACAACCAGAAACAAGAGACATCCAATTTTAGGGCTTTGTTCCATGACATGGAGAGATTGATTCTTTTGGGCTGCATTATACAGCAAGACTGAGCGGCTGGTTAGCGTGGCATGCCATCAGCACCGCAATTTCCACACGCTGGAGGGGAAAGGCACAGTGTGGGTTCTCGAAACAGAGCACACACACACACACAGAAGTGTTGAACGGAGAACAGCAGGACATGCTCGCCAAATGCCATTTTGTTTGACTAGAGACTATTCATTCTACTGTGTCTGAAAATGATTCACATTGTCCACCTACACACATAAAAAAAAAAAATAAAGGTTCCTACAGGTGCTGTAAATGGCCGGTCGTTCTAATTTTCTGAAGAGCTTCTGCTTAGAACCTTTCAAGAAAGAAAATCTCGCGCAGACCCAAGGGTTCACCTCATAGGAGCTCCTAGAAGATGGCGCTCCTCAGGCTTTCAGTCAACAGGTAATGGTTCTAGTTTCCTAAAGAGGACGTAACTGGAACCTTTTCTGGAAGGAAAAGGAAGCTCATAGAAATGACAAACCAAATGTTTCCTCCAGAAGTACTCTTAAAAAACGTTTCTCATATTGTTTATTTTTTATTTATACTGATATATTTGAATGGTTCTAGCTTTGTAAAGATGGACTACTTGGAACCATTTCTAAAAGAGAAACCTGAAGAGGAGCACACTGAATGGTATGGCCAGAGGAACTACTAGGAAACAAGCATTCTCATAGCATCTTTCCTTTCTAAAAAAAAAAAAAAAAAGGTTTTCATTCTGAAACCTTTTCTGAGAAGGAATAATACACAGATGAACAAAGCGAAGAGTTCCGCAAAACAAGTGGCTCCTCAAAAGGGTTTTAGATGGTAGATATGGTTCTAGCTTTCAAAAGATGTACTTGGAGCAAGGGAAGGTTTAGGGTTTCCATAGAGGAGCTCTTAGAAAGAACAGTTCTTTAAAGATTCTTTGGATGATAATCAGTTTCTAAACAGGTTCTACTTGGAATCTTTTAAAAAGGTAAACCCCCTGGAAAGACCAGCCAAAGAGTTCCTCCAGAGAAACCAGAAACGGATAAGGGTGACTGCCAAATACCATTAATGGTAAAAAAAAAATAAAATAATTTAAAAAAAAATAAAAAAAACAGTTCCCAGATGGAACAAACCTTCAAGGAACTCTTGAAGAAATGGCTCCGCAAGGGTTCATTGTTTAATGATTTTATTTTTCTCAAGAGGTTCCATTTGGAACCTCTTCTCAAATACAAACCTCCAGAAGGACAAACCAAAGGATTCCACTAGAGGTACTCAAAAAATCTCAAGAGTACCCCAAAAAAGGAAACCCTAAAAATAACTGAAGGATCTTACAAGAAAAATGGATGGGGTATTTAACAATTTTGAAAGAAGTTGGACTTCAGAAGTAAAAACTCTGATAAGACAAACCATAAGGATGACCTAGAATTTTTTTTTTTTTTTTTTTCCATTAATGATGTAATTTCTCTAAATAAGTTCTACTAGGAACTTCTTGTGAAATAGAAACAGAAAAAAAAAATCCTCCCCAGGAACAAACAAAAAAAAAGGTTCCTCAAGGGTTCTTTGGATGGGTAACAGTTGTACTGTATTTTTCTAGTAGGTTCTACTTGGAATCTTTTACAAAAGGAAAACCCTCAGAAGAACAATCCTTTAAGGAAGAACCTTTAATGTGCTAGTTTGAACTAGTAATTGATCAAGTGAGTTAATTTGATTTGATTTGATTTGATTTGGCTGCATAAACTTACTGTGGAAGAGGAAATAGTTCTACCCTCAGGTCTATCATGCACTTTTCATCCAGCAGCTCCATGCCAGACACTTGACTGAGCTAGTAGAGTTTGTACAGAGGTCAGCAGTGAAGCTCAGGTCCTGCCTGCCCTTTACCCTGACCCTGCATTCATACTAGCATACATATCACATGCTTTATGCCTAATTACCCTCCATCTGCCACAGGGACATGATCTGCTTCTCAAGGCTGACAGCCAGCAGACAGGGTTAACAACACCGGTCATTTTCCCCTCTCAGTACCAACTCTCGCCTGCAAAACACAAACTCACTGTTAAAACAAACACTAGCAGGTCCTAATGCACATTTTCTGTTTTTTTTCTGAATCACCGTCACCATCCTGATGATTATTCACCTATAACAGCACATCCTGGAGTGTTTTATTCCTCTTATATGATAGTCATTTTCCACCAATAACACTTTGCATAAATTAAAGAGCAACACACCACCATTGTATCCATTTATTGTTGTGAAACGTCCAAAAAAACAAACAAACAAAAAAAACAACTCTCTCAAAGATGATTAGAAATGTAGCTTGTTACCAAGAAACCAGAAAACGCACACTCGTCCATCCTGAAGACTTTCCCATGGCGGAAAACGTGGCAGAGATTCCTTCCCTCTTGATTATGTAACCATTCAAGCTCCACCCCTTTTTACCCCACCGAATAGACACAATACGTAAAACTGCAATGCTGCGCCTTACGATCCCTAAAGCCATCATCCACACACAGATATTCGCTCCTTTGTTCCCATAAAGGTGCTTTGAGTTTTTTTCCCCACCTTTGAAAATCTCTAAAAAGTAATCTCTAAATATATAAATATATAATAAAAGAGAACAAACCTCAGTCAAACTGACTAAAACCCACTGAGCTTATTTTTCCTTATTGGTTAAAAGGAGAAGGAAAGGCAGCGTATATTAAAGCCCCACAGGTCAGCGCTGCTAACAAAGGCACTGAGCACGGGGACTGTGTCGAGCTGGCAGTGTTAATCCACAGCACGATAAAGCCATTACACTGCAGAAAGACTTCAGGACCCCTGCAATCACACAAAGCAGCATGCACTGCCTCGAGCGAGCAATTTGCTCATATGCAGTGAACACGACGCAACACAATGCAATTAGCTTTCCTGCTGTGATCGCCATGAAAATAAGGCACACCGGCATGCCTTTGAGCTAGACTCTGATGGAAATAAACAGCCAAAAAGCTTTTAATATACACAAGAGGACAGAATTACCGCGGAAATTAATATATTTTCCAATTCAGGGAGGTGTTGAGACGAAGGGGGGGATTGTGATTCGCCACCCCCCTTTTTTTTTTCTTTTAAAAGCTTAATTACATCAGCATCATTATATTCAGTCTTTTCTACGAGCCTATTGAAATCTCCACATAATGAGTCTGAACTCAACAGTAAACATTTAGGAAGACTCGAATGTGCTGAGAAACCCAGGAGTCAGTGATAGTTATGACTAATTACTAGGCCTAGGCCTAAATCAAGCAGTTGTGTGAAGTGGACAGCTGTGAGGATAAAATTTTTTTTTAAATAATCATTTTATTCCAATCAAACGAGCGGAGATTTGTGCATCTCGGGATATACGCAGCCAGGGATTGGTATAAAAATCATGCGTTATTTCTGTCTTCGGAACCTGGAGGTGTCAGCTATAACGCGTTCCTGATTTGTCGAAAGTGATCCATGAACAGACCGAACAAAGGTTTATAAACTTGTCATCTGCAGATAAAGCGCTGACTTTTAAAACCATAAAATTCGAGTGTTTCACAGCTTTTTTCGGTAAGTCAGCAGGCAAGCAGAGAAAAATACGGACCTTTCAAGTGTATATAACGGTACAGGATGAGCTATAACAGACAATAACAGACTTTTATAGTCTTAGCAACGTTGCAAACCCCAAATGAAATGGAAAACACTGAACGTTTCCACCGCATATTGTTCATTTTCTATATACATTCCCAACGCAGGGCACATGATTTCAAGTGACACCCTGTGCAAATTAGGTACGGTGCTGTAAAGTAAGAAATCCAATCGATTGGCTTGAATGATTCCTCGGAGCAATCTTCAATTCTCTGCTCACAACTTTATTTCATACCAGCAATTAGTTCTCGTTATAATAAAAAAACGTATAACCGTCGTTTCATCTTTTTTCTGTCATATACAACCTCTCATTAACTGTGTATAGAAGCAGTGCCTCTGGTGAGTGTACATACCGTCGCTAGTACAGCTAGCTTGCTTTGCTAATCTGCGAATGAAGCGACGTAGTACAAGCCTGAGCACGCACTGTAACATGTCCAACAAACAACCAGTTACGCATTAAAGGCTATGCATATATCCAGTAACTGCTAGTGTTTCTCATCGGAACTTTAAATAAAATCCCAGGACAGTGCACATCCAGATGGGATAACAGTCGCCTTTTCTACACAAACTACAAAGTTAGGATACAATGACTTCCCCAAGATGATTCGGTTTGCCAGTGTGAACATAGGGTTAGACAAGCAAGCTGAATCATGCCAGGAAAGTCACTGTATTGTCACTGCTATTGTTGTTGCTTGTTTAGGGGCGTGGCCTGTCCAGTATTGTATCAGTATGTCACTTAGACATTTCCCAATCTTCAACTGTCCAGTTTCGGTGAGCCTGTGCCCAATGTAGGGTCAGATTTCAATTCCTCGCTAAGAGGAGTGGAAACTGATGTGGTCTAATCCTGTTCGAGCATATCTGCCTCGTAGTTTGACAGGCCGTGCGTTCTGAGTTGCTTTTCTGCTCACCGTGGTTGTAAAGAGTGGTTATTTGAGGAATAGTAGCCTTCCCTCTAGAGATTCTCCTCCGATGTCTCCCATCAAAAACAGCGCAGTACTGCTGCTCACTGGATGTTTTATTTAAATTGTTTTAAAATTTTTATTTTAGCACCATTCGGTGTATCGGCTTAGCTGTTAGCACGTTCGCCTCACACCTCCAGGGTCGGGGGTTCGATTCCCGCCGCTACCCTGTGTGTGCGCGGAGTTTGCGTGTTCTCCCCGTGCTGCCGGGGTTTCCTCCGGGTACTCTGGTTTCCTCCCCCAGTCCAAAGACATGCATGGTAGGTCGATTGGCATGTGTGAGTGTGCCCTGTGATGGATTGGCACCCCGTCCGATGCTCCCTGGGATAGGCTCCAGGTTCCCCGCGACCCTGTCGGATAAGCGGTATAGAAAATGAATGGACGGACCATTTCGTTTCAACAAACATGAAACAGTTAAAGTCTGTTTCTTCATTCTGATGTTTGATGTGAACCTTTTCCTGAAGCTCTTGACCTGTATCTACATGATTTTAAGTTGTATAACATCCCTGTGTGTGTGTGTATATATATATATATATATATGTGTGTGTGTGTGTGTGACCTGAGAATGAAAGAGAGAAGCTTTTATACCTGAGGCCAAAACGCATTTCATAATTCAGTCCACTTCAGAGACGGTCAGTTCAGCCTGCACATCACCGAGAACTGCTTACTCAGCTCATTATTAATTAACAGTCATGGATCCAAGTATGTGATTTCTATTATTCGAACAAATATTAGTTAAAGTAAGCAAACTACATGTCCAGATTGAACTCTGAGGACCAGGACCTCAATTAAACCTGTCACGATTAGCTGCGAATTATCATTACCGTATTAAAATTCATATCTCATATACTGTATATACCATGAGATTTACGTAAAGCGGACGGCATTAACATTTAAATATGAGTAGAAACTCTGTGGACAACCAACAAGGACAAGGAGGCATCTCTGGTTGCACGTCAATCATGTTTATCCATATCTTGCACCAGCATTTAGATGTTTTTTGGCCCTGGATATGTGTGTGACTTCTACTGGCAACTGGTGCACCCTAATTCATTTAGAAATTCGACAGCAATAGGCATGAACGCTTATACAATCACTTTTATGTTTTTGCTTTGTTTTCGTTTCATTTGTCAATCATTTTGCAGGCTACACTGATTTTCCCACCTGTTTCAATATTACGGGATATTCTGCATTCGTGATTCATTACATATTACATTACGGTTCAGTTCCAGGTTGGAACACTACAGTATGTGGAAGGGGGTAAATACTTCTGCAAGTTCTTTAGTGAAACTGGATGTATTAAGATACTCTCATGGGTTGTTTTTTTTTTTTTTTTTTAGCACATTGTACAAGATTGAACAAAGGGGAGAGAAAATGATTCACAGGAAGAGTTGTCTAATCTAAATGCCCATTGAACCCATTCATTTGAATGAAATCAAAGCACGATCTCAGCCACATTTTCCTGTGCAGCATCATTCCGAGGTCAGTAGGACATTATAAATATGCAGACGCTATTAAACACAGGTCATTTAGGACAGAGGAAGTGAGTGGAGGTCAGATAAACACAGAGGTGATATTAGATTACAACCCAAATCCTCACCAGGATCGCCACACCACCTGCAAACCCTGTGATTAAAAATCTCAGACTTAAACTCACCGTTCACATGCCTGGAATAGTGCAAAAGTCATGCATTCGCACTAATCTGGGTTTATACTTGATTCATTTCTGCTGATGCAGCTTTACTTAGTAAATAATCCCGGGCATGAATCATAACAGAGTCTCAGAGACTTTTACAGGGAATGGAAATGTCATCTCCCCCAGAAAATTGGTCTTTAGGTTGTGTCTTTTGAGAACCCGTGTCCTTTCTGAGAGGGTTTGGAGTCTGTTCATGAATGAATAAAGTAAAGAAGAAGAGAGAGAGAGGGAAAAAATCAGAATACATCTTGATTATTTCAATACATTTATATTCAATGTAATTGACTTTAACTTGAAATAAAAATCAGATTTACAGAAATCTAATCCGAACATTATTCTATACTTCCTTTATTATAATTGCTTTTTTGGTAGGTCTTTTTTACGACAGAACGCAACATCATGCATCATGATCTCTTGTCACAGCTCGAGCTAGATATTTCTACATATTTCCTCTTTTTTTTTTTTTCCATTATTATTTTTCTTTTCTTTTCTTTTCTTTTTTTTTTAATGCTGTGACACTGTATTTTGGATTACCGTCTTGTTGCATCACTGAACAGTTTCAACCTTAACATCACAGTTTCCCCGTTCTCTCCTGTTCTTTCGAGCATAATTCATACATCATTTACAGACGGACAGCTCTCCGAAGCGTCTCCCATAAGCACAATCATTTCTACACTGTAGCTGAATATATGAAATTGCACAATATGTGCTTTTTTTTGTTGTTATGGAGAAAATATCACGTATTTAATTCTACTTCGACGGCGTGTAAAATATTAAAAACACATGATCTCTGGTGAATAGACAATGTGACCATCTGTTGTTAAATATGCGTATGCGTATGCTGTGATTCATCAAATCAGCCCCGAAACAAACATCTGGAAGGAATGGGATTGGGGTTAGGATTGGTCAAGACTCGATACACACACACACACACACAGCTGTGAAATCATTTCAGAATATCAAAGCATTTCTCGTCATGACTGACAGGTAAAGTAAAATGAAGAACGTAGTATCACAGGTGAAAATTCAGTCCAAGAAACAGATATTCTCGAATCTGATTGGGCAGAAAGAGTTGATTCATTTTCAACACCAGCAGCAGTGAAGATAATCGCTCGGGCTCTACAGTTTTATATTAATGCGCTCGTTCTAATACTGTACGATGTCAACAAGTCATTCATAGGGACTTGGATGGCGGATGTTACACATAAACAGATTTTTTTTTTTATGTAAAAAAAAAAAAAAAAGTTAAATTTATCGTCGAGAGCGCACGGTGGCTTAGTGGTTAGCACGTTCGCCTCATACCTCCAGGGTTGGGGGTTCGATTCCCACCGTGGCCCTGTGTGTGTGCGGCGTTTGCATGTTCTCCCCGTGCTGCGGGGGTTTCCTCCGGGTACTCCGGTTTCCTCCCCCAGTCCAAAGACATGCATGGTAGGCTGATTGGCGTGTCTAAAGTGTCCGTAGTGTATGAATGGGTGTGTGAGTGTGTATGTGATTGTGCCCTGCGATGGATTGGCACCCTGTGGTGTACCCCGCCTCGTGCCCCATGCTCCCTGGGATAGGCTCCAGGTTTCCCCGTGATGGATGGATGGGTTTATCATTGATATGGATATATTTTCTGTAAGCAAGTTGTTTATCTAACATGTATGGAAGGAGTCTCCAGTGTCAGAGGTAATGTCTCGATGTGTGCTTTGCAGTTTCTTGGTAACAAGCAATACTTTTTTGTCGAATTATCTTTAAGAGAATGTGACTCAAGCATCTGTTGATATCCGTCATAACGTAAGTGATAACTTGCTTAATACTAAATGTAAACGCGGATAAAATGAGATTCTTTAATACAGTTTTTAAAAAATGTAATCATTAGCAAAACGCAGTGTCGTAAGAAGAATAAAAGACTTCAGGATGTTTTCGTTATAGTAATGTTACCGATTTCAAGGTGATGACTGTGACTCTGCTTCTTCACACCACCCCGTCCGTCACTTATTATTTTCCCATAACAGCATACCTCATACCAGTGTGTTTAATTCCTTACGTAATGCAAATGGCTTTTTTTCTCTCCATTGTTGGTATCTATTTATCTGTGTACAGTGTAAATCTTCTTTTGCTTCTAGAAAAAAATATATATACTCCCAGTTAGACATCCATTTCTTTTGTCTTGCGTCACTACAGGCCTCACACATGAGAGGAAACGGTGTTGTCACGTCATCCTGTCAGGTACAGAGGAAGCAGACAGGGCAGACCGAGTCCATGAATTAATGATCAATGGCAGGCATAAATAATGAAGCAGATTGGAAAGTAATCAGCTGATGCCAGAAATCAGGCCGGTAACTGAGAGGAAATCCCAACGGACTTCACATTCGGAGGCTTCCAACAGAGCATGTGACTGAATGCTATAAGAGCATCTGCAGCATGGTCACCCATCTGTCTTTCCTTTTACCTCCATGTCTCACTCTGTCTCTCTTTCAGTTTCTGTCCAGTTTCTGTTGTAAGGCGACTTTTGTAAGCATTGATGGAAGGAGCCTCCAGTGTCGGTTTTTTGTAACACGCAGAGGTAGAGCTGTAACCTTAATGTTCTCGACATCTTCAAGACTTTTAGAGTTTACGCTCTGTGATTTCTCAGTAAAACACAAGAGAGGCCGGTGAGGAGGGAACGAACTAACTTGTGTGGCAAACATTCCACATACCTATAAATGGATCAAAAGAACGTAGAACCTGTCGTTGTTTATCAGCAATAATTTATTAAAGAATTTATAATTGACTAATGATTGTTAGGATTGTCAAAGTGCTGTGGAATAAGAGAAACAAAGGCATTTTCAGTTCCTTATGTATGCTATGCGTACATTACATCTTATCTATGCTGTACTGACCCAAAAGCACAAGAAAAGTGGCTCAAAATCATATAAATAAGCCACAGAAGTTTTGGGATTCTGTTCTGTGGAGCGATGAAACAAAACTTTTTGGCACGATGGATCAGCGGTCTGTCTGGAGGAAGAAGAATGAAGAAAGAACACTCTGTCCACAGTCGAGCATGGTGGTGGCTCGGTGATGCTCTGGGGATGCTTTGCATCCTCTGGCACTGGAAACCTGCAGCGTGTGGAAGGCGAGATGGATTCTTTGAAGTATCAGGAAATCCTAGGAGAAAACGTCACGCCGTCTGTGAGGAAGCTGAAGCTCGGGTGTCATTGGACCTTCCAACAGGACACTGATCTCAAGCATACCTCAAATTCCACCAAGGCCTGGTTGCAGAAGTCCTGGAAGATTCTACAGGGCCGTCACAGTCACCTGACTTGAACTAGAAAATCTCTGGTGGGATTTGAAGAAGGCGGTTGCAGCACGCATGCCTGAGAATATTACCGAACTGGAGGCCATTGCTCATGAGGAATGGGATAAGATTCCTCCGGAACGCTGCAGAAGCTCTGCATCTCGTTTGCGGCAGGTCATAAGTGCAAAAAGGAGCTCTACTAAGTACTAGAGATGCTCGCCATGAAGGGGTTGAATAATTTTGAGACTGGAGAAATCACTGTTGCATTTTCAGTTGAAATTTCAATCGCTTTTGTTTGATTTGTTCGTTGCAAACAGCTGAAAGTCTGTACATTTTGACAATAAACCTGATTTGAAATGGGAGTTGAATCATTTTGATTGCAACTGTATGTGCAAATTTGTAACAATTCTCATGATCTCTATAAAAAAAAGTTATACAAGTAAACTAGGGTTAGAGGTAGAGCTAATGTTTAGACATTTTCTTACATATAAAATCAATCACTCCATTTACTCAAATTCATATGAATTTCTCATGAGACCAAGTTCATTTTTACGGGCCTAGGAACTCTTAAACATTACAGACTGCATCGTTAAAGAGACATCTTGTGTGTGCTCTCTCTCTCTCTCTCTCTCTGTCTCTCAACAGCAGATATCTGTTCAGACACAACACACTTCCTGTAACAGCCGCTGTCTCATCTCATTCGCTCCTCCACTCTTTATCCCAGGCTGGATAAAGAAGATAAAAAGAGGGATGAGCAGAATGAGACAGCGTGACATCTCTAAGACAGTCAGCTTGAAACTTCTCCAGTGTATCAGCGTCGTCGAGAACATTACCACTTCTGAAAGACGCCTGACGTATTTCACCAGCTTTTGTGCTACGATATTACAGAAAAGTATAAAAAAGTATAACCGCATAAATTGACTTAAAGTATGAACGTAAAAGTACGAGAAAGAGAAAAAGACGCCTGCCTCAATTCCAAACCACACACTGATGTTAGTTCCTGATGGTAAATTAGTGTCTCTTTCATCAAGGAACCAAGGAACATGGGAAAACATAAGTTAGCTACGACTAACTAACAACAGCTTTGTTCCTAATCCGTCAAATGTTAGCAAACACTGACTAAACCAGCTAGCTGAATATTAATGGCCTGTTGCCACAATACGAACTGTTGTAATAAATATAATGTGTACACAGCAGCAGATAGATTCTCACAGTGTCATTCTGTTAACGTTTAAATTTATTCGAAATTCAGACGGACTACACGAAGCTGTTTTTAATGCAAAAAGTCACCTTATGGTTTTAAAAATGCACTCATCCATAAAGCCCTCATTCACAATTCCATCCATTTTAAAAACCTCTCACTGGCCCAATTAGCCCCATAGAGTTATTATTGCGAAAACGGTACTGCAACAATTGTTAAAAGAAGGCCATTTGGGCAGGAATCATGCCTCCCCTTGCTCAGAGGGAGGAGCACTGAATAGACAGATTATAACAGGGTTGCCAGATTGGGTTAGTTAAAAAAATTACTCTCCAGCTGACAATATCGTGTTTAATAGCAAACAATCTGATAAATCTGATAAATTTCACAAATTATAAGTGCAGACATTGTGTCTATAATGTACAGATCCATTTCTATTGTAAAATATAGCAAAGATTCAGAGAGGGATAATGGAACGGATAATTTCCATACGTCAGAAATCCGTGTGGAAAAACTGAGAAAAAGAAGAAAACGGTCTTTATAAAAGCCCTTTTTTTTTTTTTTAGACTAGTTTTGGGTCTTCTTTGTGGTTTTTTGAGATGTATTTTGCTAGACTGTATGCTGTGTGATCCCTTCTTGACTTTTATTTGAATTTTATTCGAGGCGATGGCGTTACATTAATGTCGTCCCGCAACAAAAAAAATATCTATGGTCAAGATCCATTGCAGCAAATAGGATTATAGAGGAATGTTTGAATATGTAGTGAGGAGAACCTAGAGATTTTTCTAGTCAGATTAAATAGTATTCGGTGAATAAAAAATTCCAGAAAACACAGATATATAAAAAATAAAAATAAAACAGACTCCTGTGCTGGGAGCAGTGAATAGGACTAAGCCTGTGACTGTGTCACTAATTCCTTTCTCGCTCTCTCTCATTCTAATCACATGTTTATACTTATTTACATGCTGGAAGAGATTTGGGGAATTATTCATAATGTTCACAGAGCAAAAAGAAATCAGAAAAATTGAGCTTTTACTGCATTTGGTAATCGTTTACGTTGGTGCTGACATGGAAACATTGATAATAATTTGTACGACTCATTTTATATGAAATGTACAGTGGTTAAGGTCAGGGTCAGTAGCGGAATTAGAGCTTTTCATTTATCTTTGTCCTTGTGAAATTGAACAAAGCATCGTCCTCGCTTGTTTGAGTTTTTCATTCAATCAGTTTCCAAGAATGTACAACCCCAATTCCGTAAAAAAGTTGGGACGCTGTGTGAAATGTAAAAATAAATGCCAATTAATCACAGAACGCAATGGTTTGCAAATCTCATGAACCCGTATGTTATTCACAACAGAACATAGAAAACATATCAGATGTTTAAACTGAGGAAATGTACCGTTTTAAGGGAAAAAAAATAAGCAAATTTTGAATTTCATGGCCGCAACACGTCTCAAAAAAGTTGGGACGGGGGCAACAAAAGGCTGGAAAAGTAAGTGTTAGTAAAAAGAAACAGCTGGAGGGACATTTTGTAACTAATTAGGTTGATTGGGAACAGGTCAGTAAGATGATTGGGTATAAAAAGAGTATCTTAGTGAGGCAGAGTCTCTCAGAAGTAACGATGGGATGGAATCTGGATGGAAGCAATACAGTATGTTGCTCTAAAACTTGTATATACCTTTCAGCATTGATGGTGCCTTTCCAGATGTGCAAGCTGCCCATTCCATAGGCACTAATGCACCACCATACCACCAGCAATGCAGGCATTTGAACTGAGCCCTGATAAAAAGCCAGATGATCCCTCTCCTCTTTAGTCCTCTTTAGTTTAGTCCATGGTTTCCAAAAAGAATTAAAAATTTCGATTCGTCTGACCACAGAACAGTTTTCCACTCTTCCTCGGTCCATTTTAAATGAGCTTTGGCCCAGAGAAGACGGCGGACTTTCTGGATCATGTTTACATATGGCTTCTTCTGTGCATGATAGAGCTTTAACCAGCGTTTATGGATGGCACGGCGAACTGTGTTCACAGACGATGTGTTCTGGAGGTGTTTCTGAGCCCATGCAGTGATTTCCATTGCAGAATCACGCCTGTTTTTAATGCAGTGCCGCCTGAGGGCCCGAAGATCACGGGCATGCAGTATTGATTTTCACCCTCGTCCCATGTGGACATCTTCAAGTTCTCCCAAACAGACAAATAAATCCCTTATGGTTTTACATTGAAGTTTTTCTTTCCTCAATATCAGAAAAAATATATTTATAATTTTAAAACACGCAACTATACGCTTAGAAAGAAGGGTTCCTCAGCGGTTCTTTGGATGGTTAATGGCTCTAACTTTCCAAAAGCATCAGTTAGAACTTTCTCTGATAAGAAAACGCTCTTAGAGGTTGTAGAGGTCTACATAGATTTGTTTAAAGGATTTCTTCCAAAGGGGTTCTTAGAGAAAATAGTTCGATTTAGAATCCTGAAGCGACTCTTTGGCTCGAAGTTCTGCAATACCTCTTTAAACATTCGAAATATAACCGTATAATACATTTCTGCGTGGGAAACCCTCTACAGTAGGGTTTGACATGGAATCTTTAAGGGTTTTTAGAACTACAAACTTAAGAACTCTTTAAGGTTCTAGATTGGAACTTTTTTTCTAAAGGTGTACAATATTTTTCCATTTTTTTCCCCTCAGTAGCAGAATAAAAGAATCTTTTACCATTTTGAAACGAACATACAGAGACCTTGACCATTAGAAAGAAGGATTCCATGGGGGTTCTTGGCAACCTCTTAAGGTGTTCTATGTGAAATGGAAACCCTGTCATGAAAAAGGTTTTTGGTCCATGCTTTATCCTTTATTCTATGTAGATCAGATTCAAAGTAGAAGATTCTTAGAACCCTGGGTCAACAAAACACCGTCTTCCCTAAAAGTGTAGAACCTTTTTCAATGAGCACACTGGGGCACAAAGGTGCAAATGTACATGCGTACAGTTACGCACACACACACGCACACACACACACACACACACACACACACACACACACAGTCAATAGTCCAACAGGGCAACTCCTGTCTCACAGCTGCATGCTGAGTATAAACACAGCAGGACATGGAACCATCACCATCACCACATTCCTACACTAAAGTCTGTTTTTAAACATCTGTCCATGAGTACATCCACATCTCAGACCTCACAAAGCCATCAATCCCCTCATCACAACACAGCATGAACTAAACTAGTGCATCTGATCTCCTACATCTCCTCTCCAACCAGGCTACTCTCCACCTGACCCCAAACACTCAGGAGTGTAAGAAGTGACCAAGGAGGCAAGGAGGACGAGGCAGAAAGGAGAACCTGGTGATACTCACACTGTGGGCTGCAATGTTCACTCTTGAAAAGAGTCATATCAGGGACGGCGAGGGGGGAAAAAAGGTTTACAGGTGCCAGCAACCTGAACAGACGACTAGTTGCTTTCCTATTTCTATTCTTCAGCTGGATCTACTCGCACTCCTTTGGCTCATAAGGACAGTTTCGTCTCTCCCCCTTCTTCAGCGTCTCCTCTCAGCAGCTCGGTGTGTTACTACTGAATCAATGACAGCACTGCCTCAGCTTTACCGGTGGGCTGTACCAACTCAGCCACTGCAGTAGGGAGGAACATGAAGAGCAACGGGTCATACCACTGAAGCCAGGAAATAGGGACGAGAGAGAGAGAGAGAGAGAGAGAGAGAGAGAGAGAGAGAGACAGAGAGAGAGAGAGATTGCAGCTGACCTTCTTAAAGCTTGAAGACCTTTGCTGAGTCTCAGGGTTCAGGAATTCAGGCCAGGGATGGATGTAACTGCATGCCACACACAGAGATGGTGGAGAAACCCGATCCCTGTAGCGTGAGTGTGTGTGTGTGTGTGTGTGTCTGTGTGTGTGTGTGTGTGTGTATTGATGTGGAACATGTGAGGCAAAAAAAAATCTAAGACTAGAACCTCACAGCCGGAGCCCACGGCAGGACTGCATAGCAACAGTGCAGTGAGAGAACATAGAGACAGATAGACAGAGAGAGACAGAGAAAAGAGAGAGGAATACAAAACCAGCATGGACTTAAACCTGATATAAACCTGACATAAACCTGATATAAACCTGACATAAACCTGACATAAACCTGATATAAACCTGACATAAACCTGACATAAACCTGATATAAACCTGACATAAACCTGGCATAAACCTGACATAAACCTGACATAAACCTGACATAAACCTGATATAAACCTGACATAAACCTGATATAAACATGATATAAACTTGACATAAACTTGACATAAACCTGACATAAACCTGATATAAACCTGACATAAACCTGACATAAACCTGACATAAACCTGACATAAACCTGCCATAAACCTGACATAAACCTGCCATAAACCTGACATAAACCTGATATAAACCTGACATAAACCTGCCATAAACCTGATATAAACCTGACATAAACCTGATATAAACCTGACATAAACCTGGCATAAACCTGACATAAACCTGACATAAACCTGACATAAACCTGATATAAACCTGACATAAACCTGACATAAACCTGACATAAACCTGACATAAACCTGACATAAACCTGATATAAACCTGACATAAACCTGACATAAACCTGCCATAAACCTGATATAAACCTGCCATAAACCTGATATAAACCTGCCATAAACCTGATATAAACCTGACATAAACCTGATATAAACCTGATATAAACCTGACATAAACCTGATATAAACCTGACATAAACCTGACATAAACCTGACATAAACCTGACATAAACCTGACATAAACCTGATATAAACCTGACATAAACCTGACATAAACCTGACATAAAACTGACATAAACGGGACATAAACCTGATATAAACCTGACATAAACCTGACATAAAACTGACATAAACGGGACATAAAACTGACATAAACGGGACATAAACCTGATATAAACCTGACATAAATCTGACATAAACCTGACATAAACTTGACATAAACCTGACATAAACCTGATATAAACCTGACATAAACCTGACATAAGCATGTCATAAACGTACACTGGAAAATCTCATGCCGGTTATATATAAGCTTCACGTTACTGTTACTAGTCATTGTAATTAGTTGCCATAATGCTTTATGTCATCACAGCTTATACTGTCGCATGCTTTATCACGTTTTATGAAAGACCTTACAACACCTTGTAACTTTTATAATATTCGATGAAATCAAGTTAAAATCACCCCCTCACTGCGAAATGCCCCCAACTGCTAAATAACTCATACTTATTATTATTATTATTATTATTATTATTCTTTCTCTTCATTTCTTTCTCCTCCTTTTTGTCACTTTTCTTCTCCTTTTCATTCTGTTCTGATTTGATCACTGTTCCTCCTTCATTCTTCTTTTGATTTTGATTTTCCCTTATATTCTTCTTATTCTTTTTCTCCTTTTCACTCCATTTGTCTTTCTTACTTCTCTTTCCTTTTTTTTTTTTTTTACCTTTCATTCATTTTTTAAAATTTTTATAGCGTTCTTTCTGTCTTTCTTTCTTTGCAAGCTCAGTGTATTTCCTTCAGGAACTGCAAATGTAGTAATGCTGTAATGGTTCGCCTCATAACAGCTTATAGCATGTTTCATTACACGGTTTATATGATAGACCTTAGTGGCAACTTACGACAACTGTCATAATACTTCGCTAAGTACAGTTGAGATCTGCTCTGACCTCGTAATAAACGTCATTTGACACGTATAGTTTTATAAAAAGGTCATAGGTTCTACCATGACATGTCGGTATGTCTCCATAAAGAACTTGCCATGACAGCTGTTATAACATAAAAGGAAAATAACAGATGTTGCGAAACTAAAGCATCATGTTAACATGTCATTATTATGTCACTAGAAGTAAACTGTCATAGTAACTTATGACACGGTTATGCCAATCTTATGAGGAGTGGATCAATAAAGTATAATGCAATGCAATACGAATATAATAAAGTATTCGCACAGTGTTTATGTATACAAAGGTTCAGCTTGTATGAATATTAAATACCCCAGAGCACGTCATTTCCAATCATTCGAAATAATCTACGCTGAACAACATATATTTTTGTAATATACTTTGCTTAAGGCTACAAGCCATCTACAGTACTTAAACCCTTCTTGACAAGTGACATAAACGTATATAAACACTTATAAAGTGACTATAATAAAGGCAGAGATACCTATAGAGAGCCTATATGTTCCTTAAAGGTTATTTAATATCACAGAGAGTGTATTAATGTTCATGGTTTTACGTTCAGGGCTTGTTCTTGTTGATACTGTGTGTATTATATGCTTCTATGAAACTGCAGTTTTGCGCACAGATCTCACTCCTGAATTGTCTTGGAAAGAGAGGTCACAAATGACCTTCACCTTATGAGAAATGACAGAGCCGGACGTGGCTCGGCTCAAACGGCTTTAGCGTGCAGTTTAAAGCATAACCAGGCTAGCGCACGGGCATCATTGCAGAGTCATAATCACCTTTAAGCACTTATGGATCGGCCCATCAATAAAAATCAAAAGCTTGGAGGTGATAAATTCATACTCATTATCCCTTGATGATCACAGTCAATAAAGTAAACAGCCTCTGAGCCGTGTTGAGTTATGGGTTTGTTATTGGAGGTCCCTCTAGACGGTCATTAATCTGTTTGATTATGCTGTTTAATTGCAATGCAGACAGTGAGCTCACTTCACGTCTGTTACAAGGTAGGGGTGAGTTCTTTTCGGGACTTTTCAGTTGCATGTAGGTATTACATCATTCTCCTTGTTTTTGATGGGATTTATTTTATTTTTTTTCCACAGTGCCGTGAAAATACCTGTCACCTTCTCCAAAAACGCAGTGAAAGCTGGCGTGCACGATGTGTGTGCACCATTGCTTCATCCTTCAACTTTCTATTATACAGGTCCCAGTTTAGATGAAGCGCTCTAGTATTTACACATAAATGGCATCCAAAAGTTGTTATTTACGCAAGGAGAGTTAGGTGTATTCAGAGTCAGGTTTCGCACATGCTTACACAGTTCACGCCACCGAGGAAGAACATTCATTCTCCTTTGCTGTCAGAATATGGTAAACATGGAAATAAATACCTAATAGGAATCTAGTATATTGCCAGTATACTGTACTGTTGAATGAATATTTAATGCAGTAATTCATGCAGTTGTAATGATCACATTCATTACTGCGCGCTCCTGTAAAGAAAACGTACCCACAGTTTGAAGGACAAGCTGACCATAGCTCATCCGCTACCCTTATAGTCCTCTTGTAAATTAATTCACCGTTTTATCCGTTAAAAATTCCATCCTTGAGATGTCTCAGATTAAGATGCTGTCTCTTCTGAAGGTTCCCTTGGTGTTCTTAATGCGACAATTACATTAAATAATGAGTAACAAAATACTAATACAGCCCACGAGCATAAATTGTAAACTGTCAGACAATGACACCTCTCTTGAGGCAATATCATGTAAGAAAACGGGTGTCACCGGTGATTATGGTGTTATGGCCTATACTTAGGACACCAATGACAAAACTCTAGCGACTAGTGAGTCTAGTAAATCAAAATTGGAACATTTTCTTGGTCAGAAATTCATCATATTTTGAGAATGACCCATGTGCATTCATCCTTTCTCCAACATGGTTAAATAGACCGTTGTCATTTTGTGGAGTAAGAATGGTAATGAGTCTTTATTGGTCACATATACGTTACAGTTTTGCATACCCTAGCATGTCAGGAAGTTGGGGTCAGCCATGATACAGCACCCCCTGGAGCAGAGAGGGTTAAGGGCCTTGCTCAAGGACCCAACAGGGTCAGCCTGGCAGTGCTGGAGCTTGAACCACTGACCTTCCGATCAGTAACCCAGAGCCTTAACCGTCACACCACCACTTCCCCTGTGGCAGTATCAGTGATAAATGAGAATTATGTGAGATTTTAATCGGTCTGAACACCTGTGAGAAGATACCCAGTAAACACAGACGGGAGATCTCGATTCCTATACATCTGTTTTACATTTTAATCAAGCAGCACACAAGTGGTGCGGCATACAAACTGCTGAGCAGAACAAAAATCATTAGGGATAAACCAGTGAGACAAAGAATCTCAACCACAGAGAAGCACAACCGCAGCATCCTTCATCTGGCAATCTGTCAGCTTTCCAGCGTACATGAGGTTATTAAAATTCTCCCATCCAACTGTAATCAATGGACAAGTTTTTATTTCCTCTTGCAAATTCGATGAGGTCCCGAGGCAAACTGTCTTCCCCTGTAGCTTCACAGCAGAGATGGTAATTACCGCTTTAAGCCGTGGGAATGAGTACCTCCCGGTCCGTGACATTCACTTGGAACATCATTACGCGCATTTCCTAACTTCTGACAATGATCCTAATGCACCTGACAGAGGAATTAAATGGGTAGGGATCAAGGGCACTCAGCTGGAACTTTTCCTAATAAATCTGCCTGCTCTGACCCTCTTGTTATTACGGCAAGTGAGAGAAGTGCGGTGAAAAAAGTAATTGGCCCGAAGGCTGCAGCTGGAGGAAAGGCTGGAGTAGAAGTAAAAAGTATGGACAGACCGAGATGGGAAAAGTGCTCGGACTGCTAAAGCAGACCGGATGAGCAGAACACCCAAAAAATTGCTGGGGGGGGGGGGTGGAAGTCGAAGAGGTCGAGAAAATAAAATGACAGTTCTGAGAATAACCAAGGAAGTTAGACAGTTGTGGTAAGACATTATAAAAAGAAAAGAAAGGAAGGCTGGAAGATGGGAACTGAGGGGGAGGACAGGCACTTCAGTAAGTCTGAAGGGATGAAAATAGCAGTATATCAAGGAGAACACGAATAGACACGTGGAGAGACAAAAAAAAAAAAAAGGTAAAACAGGTTAAAAGAGACCAATGTGGGCTGCCTGGTCTGGAAACATCCATCCTCATCTGCTTGGAAATCAGCTCCAATCTGGGGGGCTGTCAGCTTTGTGCCAGCAGGCCCTGCTCCCAACCACATGGACGATCACACATGCACACATACACACACACAAGTGCATAAATCTACCCCCTTTCCTGACACATTAATCTCCCCTTTAAATGCATCATTGCATTCAAACACAATGCAGCAGATATATTATCACTGGCTCCTGCTATTTTTAATGTTCACTTTCTCTCAGTTCACTCCTTTCACATGCTTTCTTCATGCAATCTCTCTCTCTCTCTCTCTCTCTCTCTCTCTCTCTCTTTCTCGTTTCTCAGTTTTTTAGCCAACAACAAAAAAAAGCCCAATTATGTCTCAAGCAGCACCGCAAATTCGAGTGGACACTGAATCAGTAGCTGGGGCAGAGCCACGGGCGGCCATCTGTCTGAATTGGCGTGGATAAAAGGGACGCCACTTTGGTCAAAGCGCCCTCAGTGTCCAGATGGAGAGGTTTTTCCACTACCTGATCATCAGCTAACCGTGGCACTGCAGGGCACGACTCCAGTGTATTCGTAGCCAGCGGGCCATTGTAAAGAGTCCTGGCAACAAGGCCACTGCATATCTGTGAACCACTCACACTTCAGACTGCAGTCCGGCACACAGAGCTGTACATCAGAGTAACAACCGCATGCACTTTCACTTCTTAAAGGTATGTGAACTGTAATGTCACACATGAATGGGCATTTAGAGCAAAAGCTGGATTAACCTCACACTGCGCGACAGGTTTTGACGCGTACTGTAGGCTTTTTCACACTCAGCGCACGTGTGATTTAGTTCTTAAGCAGAGACTCATGAAACGTCTCAGAGTTTAAACAAACGTAATGCACGATGTACAAAAAAAGACTCTACGTTATATCTACATGTACTGGGGCGGAGGTTGTTTCAATACAGTATATCACTTCCACGCTTCCAAAACACGTCTTTGTTCTCATCGATCTGATGCCAGTGAAAGAACACATGTGACATCAAAAGTCCAACACACAACAAAATAAATATATAAGGTGTAAATGTTAAAAAAAATGTATTCACACTGCTAGTGATTCGTTTATTTGATTCACTCACAACCGTACTTTATTCAGCGGAGTGTGTAGAGTGAACTTATTGAGCAAAATCAGATTATTATAAACATGCTTTACAGTGTTACAGTTACATTTATATTGCACTTTTCTAGACACTCAAAGTGCTTTACATTGTATGGGGAGGGGAGGGGGGGGTCTCCTCAAGCACCACCTGGATGATGCGACAGCAGCCATAGTGCGCCAGAACTCCCACCACACACCAGTTATTGATGGAGAGGAGAAGAGAGAGATATAGCCAATTCAGGGATGGAGATTATTAGGGGGCCGTGATAGATAAGGGCCAATGGGGGAGTTTCACCATACTCTGGGATTTTTAATGACCACAGAGAGGCAGGATGTCTGACGGTGCTGTTTTTACAGTATAGTGTCCCCGTCACTATACTGGGGTATTAGGCCCAACACAGACCACAGGGTGAGCGCCCCCTGCTGGCCTCACTAATACCACTTCAAGTAGCAACCTTAGTTTTCCCAAGGAGGTCCCCTCATCCATGTACTGGCCAGGCTCAACGCTGCTTAGCTTCAGTGAGAAAACTGCAGGTTGAAATGGCCCTGGCTCTTTACCATCGAATACGATCAATTAAAACGCATCCATCGGCTCAACCAAATAAGGTTAGTGTGCGTGAAACTTTTCCACATGTCAGCTTTTAAAGGACCACTGATTAAAGAGGTGTATTTGCTTTGATTTAATATTTTGGATTTTCCCTCCATTTTCTCCGTAGTTTGATCACTTGCCAATTCCCACTTACCAGCCCGCTCTCCCCATCACACCACAGCTACCGACCGGGTACGGTGAAGTCTAACACTTACTTCCTCTGAGACATGGGAAGCCACCCAACTGCAATATTTTTTTCAAACTGCTGCTCATGCTGCATCACAGGGCACCCGAACACACTCGGAGGAAAGCGCTATCTGCGCTCTTACACATACACGAGCCCACAGGTGTCCAGAATTGCCTAGTGTCACTGTGGGAATGAGAGTACGCTCCTCCCATCCAAAAAGCACAGCCAGTTATGCTCCCTAGACTCGTCGAGATTCAGACTTGAGACCTCTCAACACTCAGGAGAACTCCTCTTTCTACGGTTGATGACGCAGTAGGTATTTGACCGCCGGAGGTGTGAAAACATTCATAAATATGTAGCTGCTGGAGTTGCTCTTTAGAATCAATTCGTCCAAAAGTGTACTTGCACTTGATCACATGTTCTGACTGGTTGATATAGTATCAACGTTTCAGAGTTATACAGTTAACTAGCTGACCTCTGTGTAAAACGTGGGTAGCTACGTGGGTAAAATAATAAATACTTTTGCACATTGTATAGTCTCTATATACACTTTACAACTCTGTATATCTGCTTTCTACATATCCTAGTAGTCTATTATATTCCATTTATTCACATCATATTCCCTACAGTCTATTATATCTTATTACTACCGTATTTTATTATTTATACTACATTATATTTTTATTATGTGTGTATATCCTTAGTTGTTGTCGGTCTGTTCGTTGTTGCACTGTGGGACGAGTAAAAAAAAAAAACAACACTACGTTATACAAAATACACTACATGTGAAAAATAAAGAACCATGAGATTTGCTGTCCTGTGCACAGTTTATGGTCTGCGTGAGATATATGAAGTGGTGGCCCTGTAAATAAAATCATATTCCGGGCAGTTTATATAGAAATATGATAGAAATATGTTTTTATTTTGGAGCTTAGTAATGCAGTGTTTACATTGAGCTATTAAAGCAAACCACTGATGACAATAAAAAAGAATAGTGTTCCTCTTATTCGTATTAGTATTTGTATCTGTTTATAACACAAAATCTGTTCATTCCAAATTACGGGTTCATATTCAGTTACATCCCAAATCATCGCTATTTTTAAGCGTTTACATAAAAATTTCAAGCTATACAAACAGCTTATTATATTATGCTGTTCTTGGGAACAGACTAATAGGCAGGCAAATTGGTTTTATTCGAAACTGCAGGAAGTTCGGCGTGTTGTATTCCCAATTTATTCTCATCCTTACAAACTAATTATCGTCACTCCTGACAAACAGAGAAGCATCTGCTTTTATTTCCCCACAGTAACAACTTGAACAGCTTGTATTTGGTTTTCATTTAGAGTCTACATAAGAACAGGTAAAGGTGTTTAACTCGAAATGAGCTTTCTGCTCGTTCATAGCGAGCCGTAAATTAAATTTAGAGTTCAGATTAATAGATGTATATGTACTGTTTATACATGTGGATTAGCAATAACTGCAGTGTTCTTGTGTGGTAACCATAATGACAACAACATGAAGTACCGCGAATATGGACTGTCTAATGGCGTAGATTTGAAGTAGCATGTAAACAGGAATTAGAGCACGTGTACATGCTAGCTAGCTAGATACTTCACACAGTCATAGCTTTGATAGCTGGCATGTATGAAAACTGTCATCAGAGCATGTGTATATGCTAGCTAGTTACCTCACAGAATCATAGCTTTTATAGCTAGCATGTATGCAAACTGAAATCAGAGTGCGTACATGCTAGCTAGCTAGTTATCTCACACATTCATATGTTTGATAGCTGGCATGTATTTACAGTATGTAAACAGGAATTAGAGCACGTGTACATGCTAGCTACCTAGATACTTCACACAGTCATAGCTCTGATAGCTGGCATGTATGAAAACTGTCATCAGAGCATGTGTATATGCTAGCTAGTTACCTCACAGAATCATAGCTTTTATAGCTAGCATGTATGCAAACTGAAATCAGAGTGCGTACATGCTAGCTAGCTAGTTATCTCACACATTCATATGTTTGATAGCTGGCATGTATTTACAGTATGTAAACAGGAATTAGAGCACACATACACGCTCGCTAGCTAGATCCCTCCTTAAAGGGATTCTAAGAGTAAAAAGATTAACTCCATCATATAGACATATTCTGCTTAAGTGTTCAATTTAGCCAGCGTGAGCAAGTTAGCTAGCCTGTGTCTAGATAACATGAATAGTGTATGACAAATTTCAGAAAAAGCCATTTAGTGTTCAGACTTTTTCTTCTGTACCTTTTCTTATGGGCTTTTTTTTTTTAAGTACAGGAAAGGAAACATTCTCTTGCAAAGTACTTCTTGAAGGTCAGTGTGTTGCAGGGCAGTCGAGACTTTCCAGCCACCTGGTTTTATAGAAGAGGTTCATTTTTTATACGGCCTCTCCATTTTTAATGCAACGCTCGTCACAGGCTAACGATCCGCTCACTCTGCCCTCCCAAAGTCGGTACAGTCAAGGTCGCATGCTGCGTGTCTTCGCTACGACTGGCAGATCCTGCATCTGAGAAACAGAAAGAGAGAGAGAGTGAGAGAGAGAGAGAGAGAGAGAGAGAGAGAGAATGGAGAGAAACAGAAAGAAAGACAGAGGAAGAATGAAGCGAGATAGAGAGAGAGAAGTAGAGAGAGAATGAAGAGAGAGAAATAGAAAAGGGAGACTGAGACATAGAGAATAAAGTGAGAAAGAGAGATAGACAGAGAGGGACAGAGAGAGAGAGAGAGAGAGAGAGAGAGAGAGAGAGAGGGGAGGACAGAGAGAGAATAAAGTGAGAAAGAGATATATATATAGACAGATTGAGAGCAACAGAGAGAGAATAAAGTGAGAAAGAGATATAGACAGACAGACAGACAGAGAGAGAATAAAGTGAGAAAGAGAGATAGACGCAGAGAGAGAGAGCGACAGAGAGAGAATAAAGTGAGAAAGATATATATATAGAGAGAGAGAGCAACAGAGAGAGAATAAAGTGAGAAAGAGATATAGACAGACAGACAGACAGACAGAGAGAATAAAGTGAGAAAGAGAGATAGACAGACAGACAGACAGAGAGAGAATAAAGTGAGAAAGAGAGATAGACAGAGAGAGAGAGAAAGAGAGAGAATAAAGTGAGAAAGAGATATATAGAGAGAGAGAGAGCGACAGAGAGATAATAAAGTCAAAAGAGAGATGGACAGAGAGAGAGAGCGACAGAGAGAGAATAAAGTGAGAAAGAGAGATGGACAGAGAGAGAGAGAGAAAGAGAGAGAGAGAATAAAGTGAGAAAGAGAGATATACAGAGAGAGAATAAAGTGAGAAAGAGCGATAGACAGAGAAAGAATAAAGTGAGAAAGAGAGATGGACAGAGAGAGAGACAGAGAAAGAATAATTGAGAAAGAGAGATGGACAGAGAGAGAGACAGAGAGAGAATAAAGTGAGAAAGAGAGATGGACAGAGAGAGAGACAGAGAAAGAATAATTGAGAAAGAGAGATGGACAGAGAGAGAGACAGAGAGAGAATAAAATGAGAAAGAGAGATGGACAGAGAGAGAGAGAGGGACAGAGAAGAGAATAAAGTGATAGACATATCTGATTGAGCAGAGGGAGTGAAGGAGAGTGGCTAAATGATGGAGGGATAAAAGAAGCAGCTTGTGAATGATCTGGGAGTAGACCATGTGTCCTGTCTCACGCCCCCTCAACCCTCTAAGGTGTCTCCGCTTTGCTGAGTTTGTACTTGCGCGTGCATGTGCGTGTGTGTGTGTGTGCGTGTGTGTGTGTGTGTGCGTGTGTGTGTCACGTCTCACATCAATAATCCTGTTTGTGACCCACTGACTTTTGGATGTACTTGAAAACATATAACAGACAGATTGTGTGTGTGTGTGTGTGTGTGTGAGAGAGAGAGAGAGAGAGAGAGAGCAATAGTGAGCGAGAGAGCGTGTCAGTCCACTGAGTCTGTCAAGGGACTGTGTTCTGGAGACGAATGTTATAAATATTCTTCATACTGCACGTTAGCGTGTAATTAAAATGAAACCACTTTTACAGTTTGCACGCAGCAGTGAAAAACGTCCGCTGATGCATGCAGTACATCTCAAATCCCCAGGAGACTGAGAGTCTGCTTAGACAAGGACATTTCCTATCCATCAGAACCCCTTCTCTTACCATGTACTTCAACGAGAACTCGGTGAGAATGCTATTATTCTCCTATAACTGGTCCTTTTATACCACAACAGCATTCCGACAATGATCATTCCTTATTTATTAAAGAACGACATGTCATAGGGTTTGATTTTTTTAGCGCAGCTTTTAGTTACATTTAATGTTGTGGAACATCATGTTAGCTCTGTAACACCTACTGTATAAACGGTTCTTTCGTCTTTCTTCTCCCTCTTTTCCTCATGTCTTCCCTGGTCGGAAAACTTAAAAATAACAGCTTTACGTCTAACTCTTACAATCTGCTGACACTGGAGACTCCTTACATACAGTAAATGCTAAATAAACGTCTCCTCTTTAATCCGATTATCAGTAGGTTTAGATTATGTGGAGCGTCCGCCGTCCAACTACCGGCGGACGAGTTGTTACTATGGAAACGATAACATATTAGAACGAGTACACTAATATTAACCTGTGATTTGCCCGAACGCCGGAGGTACTGTCGAAGAAAATGATTCCGGCAAACGTATGACCGATCAGATTAACAGTTCAACACCGCTCTGGTATAATTCAACGCCACGTAAGAATACATTTTTAAAAATCGCTTTCGACGCCGACTCGCATTCCACAAGGGAGCGTTTCCAAATCATTCCCGCATGTAAAACTTTTCTGATATTAGAACAAGACTTTGTCTGAAAGGATTAGAGGCGAAAAGACTTCATATACAGTTAGTAAATATTACATGAGGTCACTGTTATACACACAACGACTACGTTTACATGGACAGCAGTAATCTCATTACTGACCTTATTCTGAATAAGACGTATAATATTCTGATTAAGGTGTTTACATGAGTCGCTTTTAGAATATTCCTCTCATGTTCCCGTTTTACGTTATAGAACATAGATCGATTAAGGGTACACGTCATTACGTCTCCGCGCCACGCCGTCCGACGTTCCCTCCAGAATTTCACGTATCGACGTACAGTTGGTCTTCGTTATGGGACCGTATACAGTTTTGGGTGTTTTTATTTTTAATTTTACGGAAGCTTCAAGTGCGGTGCATTATTTTTGTCGTGCTGTACGTGCAAACAGACGACCGCTTGAAGCCGTGGGCTGCGTCCCAAACCGCGTACTTACGTACTATATAGTAGCTGACATACATGTATCTCTCCTACATATATAGCAGGTAAGTACGCGGTTTGGGACGCAGCCGTGCTCTCTTGTTTGCCGTCAAACGGTTGAGTACGTGTCCTGTCGCAAAATTTGGTGAAAACTCCTACACGACGTTAATAGTGTGATCAAGGTGTGTACATGTCTGTAATGCGACTAAAACAGGAATACTCCACACGTCTTAATTCCATTTGTGTTTACTTCGAGTATGACTTTAGTCAGATTAAGGTCATCAGAAATGGCTGTTTACATGCTAGTTTCTTAATCAGAGTATCGTCTTAATCGGGTTCATATCGGATTACTGTTCTCCATGTAAACATACTGAATGCTACCTCCATTGTTAAGAGAGAGACTTTGATTTGATTTGCTTAACACACACCGAAACCCACCAAGGGACGTGAACGTATGTGTCGTGTTCATTTCAGCCTTTGCTCTTTCCCCTGTTTCTTTAAACTGCGCTTGAATGAGGAGCCTTTCATTTCAATATCAACACAGAATCGTTTAATCTCGTACGTGGGCCTGGGGCGTACAGGGAAAAGTGTTTTCTTTTTTTCTTCTCCTTTTTTTTTTAAAGAAAGGTCTCAAATAAAGACAAAGACTCTGCCACCACTCGCTGACATGAAAGGAGGCGGAACTATAATTACTCCACCGAGAACTGAGACTCTTTTGTCTTCAGCAGGAAGCTTCTAACACACAGAGGGGAAAGGGGAAATCCATGCCGTTCCCTTTTGTTTTTTTTGGTTTCACACCAAAGCCTTGCATCAAGCATCGATCAAAACCGCATCGGACGTGTCTCGGCTCCGTTTCCGTACAGCCTATTGACCGAAGAAAGAGCTACAGCGCACTCTCGAATTTAATCTGTTTTGGCAACTCCGACTCTCGATTATCAATTACGCTTTACGTTTCTAATGATTTTTGCGTTTGTTTCTTTTGAGAAAGAAATGAATAATAATAATTAATAATTAATGGAATAATTTCCGTCCATCCATCCATTTTCCGTTCCGCTTTTCCTACACAGGGTTGCAGGGAAGCCTGGAGCCTATCCCAGGGAACTCGGACACAAGGTGAGGGACGCTCTGGATGGGGTGCCAACCCATGGCACGACACAAATCACATACACATTCACACACTATGACAATTTGAAAATGCTAATCAGCTTACAATGCATGTCTTTGGACTGAGCGAGAAAGCGTGAATGCAAAGAGAACTGAGTTGGGGGTTTTTTTTCCTCCCAGACCACCTTCTGGTTAAATAAAAGTGGTCCATAAATGAAAGCGTATGGAGCACTGTATGAACCAGGAGTCAGTGTGGATATAGAAATAAATAAGTTCTGTATGTTTAAAATGCGCGATTGGTGTTCAGTTAAATAGTTCAATTGAAGACAGCAAGTCACAGACGAACGTCATTCCATCGCCTGAGCACCAAGACTAAAAAAGTCATTATGCTTATCTTCTTTGTGTCTTAAAGGGTGTTCTCACACGTGTAGTGTATACTCTTTTTAAAATAAACCCATTGTGTGTTCATTTAGGCACACACAAGTTAGGAATAAAGCAACCATACTCGGGTTCATTCAGACCAAACGATTGGTCTGAGAGTGTCCTGTAGTGAAAAATGAGCCTTGAGACACGAAGGAAGCCAACGTCGTTGGAAGTACTCGAATTCCAAAAGTAGTGCCATTTTAATTGTGTTAAAATGTAAAATTGTAAAATTCTATCATTTTAGCAGCATGATTACGAGTACAAAAGGCACACTGGAACTGCTGCAGCATTAAACTCTCTCCAGCCCTCTTAAAATATGAAAAATACCAAAAAAAACACACACACACAAAACAGCTGGACACCCTTATTGTCGTAATGGGAATAAAAACTACTGGAAGGAATTCAATTCATTGATGACGGGAAAGTACAGGGATTCGACTGTCCTCTGACACATCGGTCAATTGTGATTAAGTGATTAATCTAAGATCGTGTACCACAGGGGATAAGCTTCGAGCACACCGAATAAAATAGCTCGAGTCTGACACACACACTATCACTATGTCACACTCCAGAGAGGAGTCTGATCATTAGATGAAGATTCTCTCCGTTGCCTCGCTGTCTTCCTCAGGCTTTCCTCTATAACACACACGCTTTGAGGAGCTCCTCTTTCTGAAACGACATCAGTCAAGTGTCGCTGAGATGGGTTTTTTTTTTTTCTTTCGTTTTGCCGATGAGTTTGACGTTCTTTCTTCTTTCTATCTCATCCCGCATTCAGTTACACTGAAAACAGAAAGTACGAGAAGAAGCCCAGGCAGCCATTGCACTGCGGTGCTCTTTGAAGTTAATGAGACAAAACTATCAGCAGCCTCCATTTTAATTAGCAAACTGGCAAAATGATTACATTTTTAATTGAAGCTGTCATTTTCAATTAAGATATGACGTCCTTGAGAGAAAGAGAAGGAGGGGGGACTTCTCTTCTCTTCTTCCTTCTGTGTAGTTTGTCTGGTTTGTTCATTTATACAACAGCATCCAACACACGTGGCAAAATTTAGCATCAAACATCATGGCAGATATGGATGTAAGTTGTCATGGCAACCCGAGTTAGCATATGATATGATTATACTGATGATGTAGATATGCTAATCTTCTAGAAAAGTGTAACAGTAAGCTTTTTTTTCAATTAGTGCATTTATCATTCCAATTTTAGAAACAAAACAAAAACATTGGCATTGTATGACTTTTTGGTTTCATCACTGGATTGTTGTTGTAAAAAAAAACAATTATATATATATATATATATATATATACAGTTGTTATTGTTGTGAGGTGGGGCCTCCATGGATCGGACTTGTTTGTCCAGCACATCCACAGATGATCGGTCGGATTGAGATCTTTGGGATTCGGAGGCCGAGTCAACACCTTGAACTCTTTGTCATGTTCCTCAAACTCTTCCTGAACAATTTTTGCAGTGTGGCAGGACGCATTATCCTGCTGAAAGAGTCCACTGCCATTAGGGAATACCATTGCCATGAAGGCGTGTACTTGGTCTGTAGCAATGTTTAGGCTGGTGGTACGTGTCAAAGTAACATCCAAATGAATTCCAGGACCCAAGGTTTCCCAGCAGAACATTACCCAGAGCATCACACTGTGTCCACCGGCTTGCCTTCTTCCCATAGTGCATCCTGATGCCATTTCTTCCCCAGGTAAGCGACGCACACGCACCCAACCGTCCACATGATGTTCATCAGACCAGGCCACCTTCTTCCACTGCTCCACGGTCCACTGAGCCTTGGGCGCCCATGACCCTATCGTCGGTTCACCGGTTGTCCTTCCTTGGACCACTTTTGACAGGTTCTAACTACTGCATACCGGGAACACCCCACAAGACCTGCCGTTTTGGAGATGCTCCGATCCAGTCGTCTAACCATCTCAGTTTGTCAGAGTCGATCAGATCCTCACGCTTGCCCGTTTTTCCTGCTTTGACCTCGAGAACTGACTGTTCACTTGCTGTCTAATATATCCCAACCCCTTGACAGGTGCCACCGTAACGACATAATCAATGTTAGTTCACTCCACCTGCCAGTGGTTTTAATGTAATGGCTGATTATGTATTATAAATCGAAAGTAAATACATGCCAAATTCACAGCACTCATTAATCTGCGCACATGTAATTACTTTCTTGTTCACACAGACTGAATACTCAGGTATGTTCTCGACACTAAGTGGGTCGTGACTATGCACCAGAAAAGATAAGCCTGTTCATTTCCCCTATTCTCTCCTCTCTTCTCAGCTCATCCACAGCTTCTCTGAAGTATCTCTTTGCTTTGTCTTTCTGAGTCTTGTCTGCCCTGCTCATTTCGTCCCCTTGACTTCTTTCTACTCCTTCCTCTTTTTTGTATTCTCTGTTTCACATTTCCTGGAGAGGAAGCTCTAGTGTTTGGCTGGCGAGACAGAACCGTTCTGTCGCTCGCTCCATTCTCTCTCAGCACAATAGCGTTTTCTCATTAACACTTATCAAAGTTCATCTTGCATCCAAAATATGTTGGGCACGGTGTGGAGAGAGTAGAGCGAGCGAGAGAACTGAAGAGGCAGAGAGAGCACACAGACCAGAATGCAGCGAGGCCACAGATTGGTGTAACGATAAAAGCATATTCATATGTTCATATGAATACATCCAGTTACTGGTTTAGTAAAATACGTGCTTTATTTCATTTTAGACACGAGATGCTGGTTCATTTCTCGCCTCTCACCGACCGGTGTTTGGGTTTGGATGCTCTGGAATTTGGGAATAAATGAGCTTCAGTGGATTGCAAGGCTCCACGATTAATTAAAATCCAGGTTTGTAAAGCATGATGTTAATCCTCTAGACATGCTTCACATTCTTTAGAGACTCCTTTGAATACTTTGTTTTGGAATTTACACATCATACTGTATGTGTGTAGTTATGGGGGGGATAAATCGGAATTCAGTAAGATCGGCTTTTCTGCCATTAATATACTTTGGCACATCTACTTTACTTTAAAAGAACCTATATATATTTTACCAAAATGGCACGGAATTGTAGGGGTTCTTATTGGGTAGCACATTTGCCTCGCACCTTTGGGGTTGGGGGTTTGAATCCCACCTCCCAGTGGTTTTGCATGTTCTCCCGTGCTTTTGGGGTTTCCTCGGGGTACTCCAGTTTCGTCCCCCAGTCCAAAGACATGCATGGTAGGCTGACTGGCGTGCCCAAATTGTCCGTGGTGTATGAATGTGCATGTGATTGTGCCCTGCGATGGATTGTATTGGCATCCTGTCCACATTGGGTGTACCCCGCTATGTGCCCGTTGCTCCCTCGGATAGGCTCCAGGTTTCCCGTGACGGTTATCACAGCTAAGTGTGATTTTCATAAAAAGTTTAAATGCTAAAAAAATGACATCAATAACAAGAAGAGATGTGAGCTAATGAATCAGAGATTATTTCCCCACCGATTTTAGCTAAAGAGACAGCAATGAGGCTCGTGTTGAAACACCGTGAGGGACTTTTACCTCAGGTGATGAGGCAGAGACTGATTTAGATGGTGTTGATAATCAAAATGAAAACTCATGTCCTATTGTAAACTTAAATATCATTATCATTTGAAATGGTAGTGGTGGATCAGTGGTTAAAAGGCTCTGGGTTACTGATCAGAAGGTCAGGAGTTCAAGCCCCTGACTGCCAAGCTACCACTGTTGGGCCCTTGGGCAAGGCCCTTAACGCTCAATTGCTCAGTTGTATAAATGAGATAAATGTTAGTCGCTCTGGATAAGGGCGTCTGCTAAATGCCATAAAATGTCAAAATGAACTCTTTAAATGTGATTTTAACTTTTGGGCGTAACCAGATTTGTACAATGCTAGAACTGTACTTGTGATTGAAATGTGTGCAGTACAGTAGACGATGGATTGTGCATCTATTTTTTCCCCATCGTCACATTACCTGCAATTTCGTGTAGTTAGCTCTGTTCAGATTTTTTTATTCACTAGAATTATTAAGTGCAGCATTAGCAATGAGTAATACAAGCTCCCCTGGACAAAAGCTGAGTCATGCCCATTATTATCAGTGCCTTATTGTACAAATGTCAATAGTTTGTACACCTGGACAAATATAATTTAGCATAAAAGCGGACAGTCATCTTGTTCGTCAGACTCTGCGGTTTGCCTTTTGTGCTTCACGCCTAAGCAGAACACAACACTGAAACTCCTATGTTCCAGGATGTACCCGTGTGTGACCTGAGGAGGAGGACTGAACTGCAAAATCACCTCAATCTCATTCAAGGAAAAAAAACAACCCTATTAAATATCTTTTTAAGGAAAAGCTTAGTGGTTAGCATGTTCTCCTCACGCCGCCCAGGGTTTGGGGTTCGATTCCCACCGTGGCCCTGTGTGTGCGGAGTTTGCATGTTCTCCCCGTGCTGCGGGGGTTTCCTCCGGGTACTCCGGTTTCCTCCCCCAGTCCAAAGACATGCACGGTAGACTGATTGGTATGTCCAAAGTGTCCGTAGTGTGTGAATGTGTGTGTGAGTGTGCCCTGTGATGGATTGGCACTCTGTCCAGGGTGTACCCCGCATTGTGCCCGATGCTCCCCCGGGTAGGCTCCAGGTTCCCCGTGACCCTGAAGGATAAGTGGTATAGAAAATGGAAGGATGGCTGGATGGATGGATGGAAAAGCTTTATTTCCTGTGCAGTCTTAAATCAAAGGACACATACGGTACAGTATAGTGCACCGTATAGGGAGGGAATCAGGAGCCATTTGGGATTTAGCCACTGTGTTTTCTATAGTGTAGTCCTATAGAAAAAATGGGATTATTTGGAATGGTGGCTGGAAAACCAAGATAGGCGGCACAAGCTAGCTACATTTCACCAAGTCACTGGAAGATGGGCTAAAACTGACAGGAAAACACTATCTCTGACAGACAAATCTCTGACAGACAGTGCTGGAAAGAGTACAAAAGACACTGACGGGTAAACGTCCTGCTACTGTAGTAATAATAATATCAGTGATCAAGAAAATTACTCAAAACCACCTCCATTATCAACACTATATAAAGAAGTGTAATGTTAGTTGGTTAGCTACAGTAACTTAGTCAAATGCTGTTAGAGGTTGCGTCCAAAATCGCATACTTATGCGCTATTCTATGCCATTTTGTAGTATAAATAACGTGAGTAGTGTGTTCACACTGAAAATTCCAACAAGGAGAAGTGCACTTCAAGTACCTGGATGACGCGTTTATTCAACCGAAAAAAACAACTAAGTGTGGAACGTTGGACACTTCATGCACTCAACGGTCGCAGCTTTGCTAATGTAGCAGTAGAGGGGCGGGGCTACCAGGCGCTGGCGCTAACTAAGATTTGCTCAGAATCAAAAAAGTTCAAGTTGTTTGACATAAACAATAAAAGGAAGAAAACTGGGTATTCTTCTAAAGCTAGTGGCGTCACGTTAAGTGCGTTTGACGCCATTTGCCATCAACTAGGAAACAGCTTATACGTCCGGTTAGTAAAAAAACGTTAGCGTTCCGTTTGACACGATACTACCTTTCTAAAATCCATACACTAGACAGTAGCGTACATAGTGCATAGTGTAAGTGCTAGAGTTCCCATTGCTAGTTTCATTAGCTAGCTCGTGTTCATTCAGACGTTTTTAGCTACACGAATATCTAGCAAAGATGCGCCTTACGCATTTACCTATAGCACTCGCATATATTTAACACAAAGGAAGTGATATTTTAAGTTTAATTCAGAGCTTTCATACTGTAAAACATTTAAAGATCTGGCTAGCTAGTCCTGTTCTCTCAGCTAGCTAATAACTTACCTGTATATGTTTCCACAGGTTAGATGTTGTGCTGTGATGTCGATATGTCCATGGTTTTTCACTTGCATACTTTTCCTTAAACTGAATAAGCATTTAAAACTAAAAATGGCTGATCAATTAGGCCAGGGATGCTCATCTGTCTCCACTGTCTCGGAGATTGTAGTTAAGCATGTAGACGTTTTTGATTGGGTGCCCTACTTCATGTCCTGTTATTATTAAACCCAGTATTAGCAAAAGCTATGCTTCCTGTGCAGTAGGCCCTTATACTCCTGCTTTGCATATAGTGTTGTTTTATCTGCTCTAACACACCTGATTCTTCTAATCAGCTAATTAACAGGAACATTCTGAGTCCACGTGGGTGTTTTAGGGCGGGGACAAACACTACATCGTGCAGAGCTGAAGTAAGGGAACCACTGTTCCAGGCAATTTCCCATATTTCTGACTATTATAATCATCTCTGTAATCTCCCTCTCTGTCTTCTTCTTCTTCTCTGTTATTCTTCTCCTATCTTCTGCCTCCTTCTCGTTATTTTTTCCCCCCACCATGGCAGACACATTGCCTGGTATCCTCATTACCATTGAAATGTAAAACACTCTAATTGAGTGCTGATTGCAGCCTTTCACACGCTCTTCCTCAAGACGCCGCCGTATGGAGAAAGTGCAGCTCCTGAATAAATGAACCATTACCGCGGGAAAAACCTTCGTCTCAAGGAGACCATACTTATCTCCCATTCCTTGAGTAATTGCCTCCATTGTTGTCTATCATTATCTGCCGCTGGTTTTACCAAACCAATCTGAATCCCTCTTTGCTCTCCAGCTCCAAATATTTCATTCCGCGCGATTTTTTTTCCCCACCCCTCGTCTCTCTGAGAAATTATACCGCAGTATAACAGCCATTTTTTTCTCTCTCTCTCTCTTTCTATTTAAACTCTATCTCCATCCAAACAGATAAATTCTGTAAGGAAACTTTTCTGAAGCTTCTCCTGTGAGCATAAACCTGTCTTCAGACTTTAATCATGACAGATCTCGTTAAAATTAGAAATAAGCCGCTTCTTTATCACGTTTCAAAAGCCGGTGGGGCTCGATACCACACTTCATTAATCCACTGTGGACAGCATAATCATGATGGACTGGGACGAGTTAAAATGAGTCATTATGCAGCTTGATTACATGGGATTCACACCAGAGGCGACACTACAGTGACACTTGAGTGTCGGATCCTGGCTATACAGTGCCTTGCATAAGTATTCGCCCCTCTTGAACCTTTCCGCATTTTGTAATGTTAAAACCTGGAACTGAAATAGACTTCACTGGGATTTTTAAAAACCTTTTTATTTACGTAATATGTCTCAATTTTATTGTGGCACAAAGGTTCATTAAATTTCTCGGCTGCATAAGTATTCACCCCCTTGGATTGCAATACTTGGTAGAATTCAGTTGTATTTGTATAACGCATTTAACAATGGACATTGTCTCAAAGCAGCTTTACAGAAAGATATAAACACGGGATAGAGATTTTAAGCGTGTGGATTTGTCCGTATCGAGCGAGCCGGTGGGGACGGTGGTGAGGAAAAACTCCCTAAGATGATATGAGGAAGAAACCTCGAGAGGAACCGGACTCAGAAGGGAACCCGTCATCATCTGGGGAACGACGGATAGTGTGAAAGTAAAGGGAAGTTCATTATGGTTTTTATATGAAGTCTGTTTGTTGAACTAGTCCACTGTTCATTGGTGCAAGTCTAGAATACATCTCTAACAGCTTTGCACATCTGGATCTTGATATTTTTGCCCATTCTTCTTGGCAGAACTTCTCAAGCTCTCAAAGTCAGATTGAGTGGAGACTGCTGGTGAACAGCAAAGTTTTGCCACAGATTATCAATCAGATTGATGTCTAGGCTTTGAGGTTCTTGTGTTTAGCTCCACCTATTTCATCTAGGATTGCCTTGTATGTGGCTCCATCCATCTTGCTCTCAACCCTGACCGATTTCCCAGTTTGTGCTGATGAAAACAGGATGAAAGGAGGGATCCTCTTCAGTGAGGTTTTTGTGATGGAGAAGAACACCGTAGGTAGCTCGAATGATGCCTGTTTTCTTCCATTTCCCAAAGGTCCCTTCAAGTAAGGAACTTGGCATGTGGTGGCTCAACAGTTAAGGCTCTGGGATATTGATCAGAAGGTTTGGGGTTCAAGTCCCGGCGCTGCAAATCTGGCACTGTCGCGCCCCTGATCAAGGCCCTTAACCGTATCTGCTCCAGGGCGCTGTATCATGGCGGACCCTGCGTTCTGATGCCAGCTTCCTAACAAGCTAGGATATGCGAAGAAAAGAATTTCACTGTGCTGTAATGTATATGTGACAAATTGAAGGTGTTTTCTTCTTCTAAGTGAGTTTTGACTGTTCCAGGTTTTCCCATTTGGGCCACTGGACCTGTTTTATCTGTGAGACTGCCTTTGAACATCCTTCTGCCTCCTCCTGGTTTTGGACCCGTTCGGTGTTTGAAATTATATGATTATTACAAGTCTAGAAATTACTTTTCAACGTTACAAACTCTACCTGTAGCTTGTTTTACTTCTAAATGTTCTCATGAGTGTGAATGAAAGAATATTCCATATGTGGGTTAAATAACAGCGCAGGGTCTTTCCCTACAGCTACACACACTTTAATTGCTTCCTGGACCCCTTCGCCTCGCCTGAATGAAAAGTCGTTTAGCGACTTACTTTCTCAAAGAGGATTTGTAATTGTCGTTCCTTATTCTGATCGCTGCCGGCTGAGAAATTGCATTCCCGTTTACCACACAATGCTGGGTCTGGGTGTGTTGGATGTGAAAAATATGAATGCCATTACCATGACAATTGGAGCTAATTCCACTGTCCTGCCTCCAGTGCCTTTCATTCTCCATCCATCTTTTGATGCACTTTATCAGGATGCCGGCACAGCCTAAATAACCGTCCACTGTGACACTCGCCTTCCGCTCCTGCTGACCTCCATCACTAATGCATGGAGTGTGCAAGTACAGTCTCTACATACACCGCAGGTCCATACACACATGCACAGTCAAAACCTACACACACACACACACACACACACACACACATATACACAAGCGTAAATTATATAATTCAGGTTCTACTCCTGCTGTTCCTATTCTATAATTCATGAAAATGTAACACATGTACAGTTCCTTCCGAAAGTATCGAAACACCAAGGCAATACTGTTGTTTTCGGTATACACTGAAGAGATCAAAAGATCAGCTTTCATTTCCTCATATTTGCATCCAGACGTGTTAAACGACTTGGCAAGAACATGGTATCTTTTGTTTGAACCCACCCATTTTTTCAAGTGATCGAAAATATTGGAACATGTGACTGGTGTTTCTTGCTGCTCAGGTGTGTCTTGTTCAGTTGGTTGTTTCAAGAATGAATAGCTCTAAGTGTCTACTCTTGGTTTGAGCCCTAGGTTTCGCCTGTGAAGACTGCATTTGCTGTGAAAAAGGTTAAACCAACATGAAGACCAGAGAGCTGTCTGAGGGACAAAAGCAAGTCATTTTGAACCTGAGAAAAGAGGGGAAATCAATCAGAGGCACTGCACAAACATCGGGCATAGCCAATAGAACAATCTGGAATGTCCTGAAAAAGAAAGAAACCACTGGTATGCTAACAACCAGACATGGAACGGGTCGGCAAAGGAAAACAACAGCAGTTGATGACAGAAACACTGTGAGAACTGTGAAGAAAATCCCCAAAATAACAGTTAGTGTCATCACCAACAATCTCCAAGGGTGGAATAGACCAGCCTTCGATACTATTTCTAATTTTCACAAGTAGAGGTTTAATAGCCAACACAAACCACCAGGTTTAACACAAACCACCATTCATTTTCAGTACACTCTCAGTGTCCTCATACAAGACCCTGATCACGGCAATAAAAATTTACTTCATCTGGCCCTTTTGGCAACCCCTGTATAAAACGAACTGGCTGACTCATCCACATCTGGACTCTGGAATGACATAGCTCTTTTCCTAATTTCATTGGGCTCTGTCATGTCTGTTCCAGTTGTTGAGTATAGCGAGGGAATATATCGGCTTTGCCTGTTCTTTTTTTCCAGACTAAAAAAAAAAAAAAAAAAAAAGTCGGGCCATCCATCTGCTCAACACTCAACCGACACGCCCTGTGCTTTAATGCCTAACAGGTCATCTAGGATCCTCCTTTTGGATTTGAGGAGCTCGGTATTCCCTTGATGTCCTGTGGACGCTACTACATTTTTCAGTTTCAATCTCGAGGTCTTCCATTGACCGGGAAATGTCCCTGGAAACATTGTGAGTGTTCTGACTTGCACAGTTGCTGTATCTCCATTTTACCATAATCCCACCACTGGCATAATGACCTATATTCATGTTTCTTAAAACATCTGTAAATTTTGACAATAAACCTGATTCGCAATGGGGGTTGAATCATTTCTGTATGTACACTTCTAGCAGATCTATTCTGCCAAACTGAATTCACAGACCCTGAAGATTCACTTCCACTTTCTAGGGCAGACTCATCAATATGACTCCTATCTGATTCCATCTGTATCCCAGGATTTTCTCCACCTTTTTCTGACATTTCATCTCCAGTACCTTTCCAAGCTCTCCTCCAATGGACTTTTTTTTTTTTCTTCAATTTCCGTTTTATTTCAGGTGTTCAAAAAAAAAAAAAAAACACTTTCCTCCTCTACCACGTCTTCCTCACCTTCTACCGGGAACAAACCGGCATCCGTAGTGACATCACTCTCTTCCACACTACTTGTTTTTCCCGCCTCGTTCGCGACATTTTTTCTTACCGTTCTCCGTTATCATTTCCGTATCTTTTTCCCGTCTCAACACTTCATCCTTCACCAATTTCTGACCGTCTCGGTTCCTCATTTCTATCTTCACTCGCCTGCTCCTCCTTTCGATTCTCGTTCCGAGGCAACACCAGGGCTCCCGTCTCAGGACAGGCACGAATCCTATGTCCTTCCTGTCCACAGCCAAAGCACTTCATACTTTCTGAAATTGCATAGATCACATCATTTCACCGCTAAATTTAGCTCCTCGTTTTTCCGAATCACGTGTGTCTGTCTACTAAATGATACCACATGTTTTAGTTGAGGTGATCTACAACCTAACGCGATCTTTCTAATTTTAGACACAGTTTTACCGTGTCTCATTAATTCTCTTTCAATCATATCATCGCTGATAAATGGTGGTACATTTGAAAGCGTAATCCTTTTAGCCAACTGGAACAAAAGGCATCTCGGGAATAACCCCATTATTAACGACAAACTTTCTCCACATTATCCAAATAAATCACTACAGCACTATTCGTTCTAGCTGCAGACAAAATACTAGCGTATCCAACTACTTCGGCAACTGCAATTGTGCATTCCTCAACAGAACAACGCTCCGTGTGGATGACTTTAATCCCATGCCGCCGCGTTAAGCTATCCAAACTTTCGCTTGAAGGGATTTATTTATAATCGCACTGTCCGGTGCTACCCAGATGAGGACGGGTTCCCTTTTGAGTCCGGTTCCTCTCAAGGTTTCTTCCTTCTTCATATCGTCTCAGGGAGTTCTTCCTCGCCATCGTCGCCGTCGCCTCTGGCTCGCTCGTTAAGGACAAATGTACCAATTTAAAATTTAGATTGGAAATCTATATATTTCTGTAAAGCTGCTTGGTGACAGTGTGAGTTGTAAAAAAAAAAAAAAAAAAAAAAAGCGCTATACAAATACAACTGAAATGAATCGAATTGAATCCGAACTTCGAGACGCCGCCATATCGAGCAGCTCCGGCCGATCGACGGCGTTTTCGACGGGCACCTCGGATCTCTCGACACGACGCTTGCCACACGAAAAGACTGACACAGACGAGCAATGAAAGATAGAAAAAAAAAATAGAAAAACTCACTCAGCCCACAGGCAAACACTCTCAGTCCACACATGTTCAGCTCCGCCCATTCACTCCCAGCATGCACTCACAGAGAGAGAGAGAGAGAGAGAGAGATGAGAGAAGAAGGATAGAGAGGAATGAATGCCAAACTCAGCCACACACAACAAAGCCGCTGGTCTGGTGCAGAGGCAGCTAGCAGTGTCGACAGCCTCCGAATTATCTGCAGTAATTTGTTATTTTCTATCTGGCCCTGAGAGGAAGATAAGGGTTCACTTGGGGGGGAGGCACTAGATTATTGGTCTGTGGAGTGTAATTGATTTTGGATTGGGGTAGAACTACAGCGAGAGAGAGAGAGAGAGAGAGAGAGAGCGCGAGTGCCCGACTCGTGTCAAGTGAATTTGTTCTTATTGTCTGTGTTGCACAGAATCAACAAACATGCTCTTGAAAAAAATTAGGGCATAAATTCTGCATGAATCTCGTTCATTACAGAAATACTCTAGTGTTTCTTTTCAACCCTTATCTCTATCAACCGCTTCTGCGTGATTGAGAATTTCAACACGTTTCCTTGTACTGAGAAGACAAGAATCCAAGGGCAGATGTTAAATACATTAATAAACATTTATGCAAAATATGCAAAGAATTCTTTCATGAAGTCTTCAGTTATGGGTTAGAAACGTCTCCAAACCTGCATCGGAGATGCCGCTGATTTTTTCAGAGAGTGTAGGAACCTGGAGATACTGTACTAGAAAGCGATAGCGATAGAACTCCTTACACCACAGTGACGATAAATTCTCGATTCGGATTGGTCAGAAGGTGTCGATTCATCTTCTATAGCAGCAGCTCGTAGCTCAGTAGCGTAAACCTGCAAATCACAGGTGTATATTCATGCACTAGTTTTAATACATTATCATTTCCATATCTACAGCGGGGGGGGGGGGGGGAATAAGTATTGAACGCGTCAGCATTTTGTTCAGGAAATATATTTCCAATAAGTCTATTCGCATGAAATTTTCACCAGACGTCAGTATTAACTCAATAAATCTGCAAATCAGAATTCACAACTTTAAAGTCCGTAAATAAAGTTATGTGTAATAAAGAGGAATGGCACGGGGAGAACAGTATTGAACACGCTAACTGAAATGTATTTCATTCTTAATGGTGAAGTCTTTGATTGTAATGACGGCTTCGAGACGCATCCCGTATGAAGAAACGAATGGGCCGCAGTATTCATGGGCCCGTTCTTCTAAACATATCGTCTTCAATTGTATACTGTTTTCTGGAAGGAGAGATATAGTTGGCATTTTATGGAAGGAGTCTCCAGTGTCAGCACTTTGTAACAGTCAGAGAAATGTAAAAGGTTTCTGACAGTGGAAAGTCAGAGAGCGAGAGAGAGAGAGAGAGAGAGAAAGGGATGCTGGTGACGGAATGACTGTTTATACCGTAGCTGCTAGAACGTAAGTGATAACAGGAACTACAGGAACTTGTGCTGCAGATATTCCACAACATTAAATGTACCTATAAATGGATAAAAAGTATGACTGTCAATCTTTAATAAAGCGCTCTGGTATACAAGGAATAAAACACTCTTGGAGGTGCTGCTATATGAAAATAATTCACTCTGGGGTGGTAACTAGTGTGATTTCTTTAACAGCACACACCCTAGTGTTTTAAACGGAACACAGTTTCAGGTCTTCAGCCTGTAAAAAAGACGAACTAAGAGTTAAACTCGTGATATTTTTCCTTCCTGCCTGATGAAGCCTGGCAGCAAACACACACACACACACACACACACACACACACACACACAATTAAACCTGTATGCAAAAGGAGTTATAGTAAATCCCTCCGCTGCGAAACAACCAACACGAACAACTTGGCGAAAAAGAATCTGTCCATCAAGCATCACAACCTCGACGACACAGCAAACAGGATTTCATTGGCGGATACGATTAACTGCTTCTCCTGTGTATAGTGACGCGTGAAGCTCGTGGTGCTGAATTCATTTCTTTGACAGTCATATCGCAAATGAATGAGTGATATGAAGAAATGATATTTTTACATATTTGCTGATTTTAAAGAAGAGTCGTCAAATTGTTTTTTTTCGACGCACGTGAAGAGGGCTTTGGCTGAAGGCGTGTCGTGATGACGTCACACGTCACAAGATGACGTCTTGGTCCTTCCGAGTTTGCTCGATTTCGCATTCATTTCTGCGAAATCATCATTTAGAGCTAATAATCGGACTTTTTGGTGTTCGGTGACAGTTTTGTTTTTTTTTTTTTTAATTTCTTGATTTCATTTTTGAAATATTTGCCATTTCGGTATCCAGAACCTCAGTAAAACAGCTTGATTTGCTATCTATCGAACTCAAAACCATGACAACCCTAAAAATTCGGATGAAGATGAGATATTGGGCCGTGTAATCGCTGAGGTGTTGTGGTGCCGATTGAACAATCCTTAAATATAGAAGTGATGTCATTTCAGATACACACTCACACCGATGACTGACAGCTGGATTACAGTGGAAGTGTAAATCCATACGGACGGCCCACAATAATGAGAGTGGTGATTTATGAGCTTTCAGTTATCGCCCGCCCAGACGATTAAGCCTTTCAGCAAGCGCTCAGCGGGGCTGCGGACACACACACACACACACACACACACACGCACAGGCAAATATCAGCAAGGACTTTGACTGTTTTTTTTTAATGTGATCGAACAGATTGCCTTCGTTGTGTATCTGTTTTTCCCAGTCAGAGTGTGTGTGTGTGTGTGTGTGTGTGTAATCCTCTCACAGTCCATGTCACCTCAGCGTACAAATTCAAGGACACTAAATCTTTTACAGACTCTAAAGTCTTTAATACGTGAATTGGAAAACACAATCTTTTATATATATAGATATATATCTTTATTCATGTTTGTTGTTGAATTAATGCAGCCCCTTTTTGTTGAAAAGTTAGTTATGATGCTTTTACAGTGTGCTCCTGGTATTTTGTAAGATGTTTTGCTAAAAAGTGTTCATTTCCCTCAATATGTGGAGACTTTTGGGACACCTTGTACAATAAATATAACACAACGCACAGTAACTATATATATATATATATATATATATATATATAATTTATTTTTCTCAGATAGCCTTTAAGAACACCTTTGACAGAAGAACGTATTGAAATCATTCTCATGGGTGTCGCAAGGTTGCGCCGGACTTTAACAGGAAACCCGGTGAGAACATCACACCGAGACGTGGACGTCCGCCGACATCCACTGACGAAGGCGCGACCGACGTGGTGCTGGTACACACCGTCCCCTATGTATGTGTGGAGACTTTTGGACACACTGTATCGTCCTCAGTGTATAAATTCAGAATCTCCTCCTCGTCTTGTACGTCCTCGTCCATTGTGCACTGCCACTTTTACTAATTCCAAGGCCTTGGAGAACGCTAGATCGTTCTACCGTGTGCTTGTATACTGACAGGATAACACAAAAGCTCAATAATCTAAACGAATGGAATCGAATCTGAACGAAACAGATAAGGGGCATTTCTATTAGCGTTAAAAAGTATTTGTAAGCCGTTCGTAGTAGGCCTGTCAGCCTAAATATTTCATTTAATTGATGTTCACTACACACTTGTTTAAAGTTAGCGAAGTCGAACATATACTGATAGATTTTATTTCACGTTAATGATCTCAAAACATTCTCTGTTTAACCTTGCCGCGAAGCATCACAACTTTCAAGTGGGGGGAAAAAAAAAAATCAAAAACGAGACACATTTGAAATAGGAACAAGGGGGCGGGGCTTCCGGGGGGTGTCAGTTAGAGTCAGAGAGTTGAAAACAGCTACGTAAATGCCAATCATTTTCAATTCATATGTTGTTTGTCTCATCTGCCATTTTTATTTGGGGGGGGGGGCAAACTGTTGTGCTGAGTGATGACGTGTATCGGCGAACTACGATAAAAAGTCAAATACGTTGCTTCTATTCAAAATACAGTGCATAAACGATGTGAAGTGAAAAGCAAGAACTAACCCATTTCATGGACGTTCCACAACGTTGGATGTAACTATAAACGGATAAAAAAAAAAAATGACAGCATGATGTTTAATAAATAAAAATTGCAATCGGGTTGCCGTGGTGTAAGAGGAATAAAATACTGCAGGACATGCTGACATTTGAGAAACATAATCAACTCCGCTGCACGTCTGGCCGCGCTGTACAACCCCGTCGTTGATTCTTTCCCTCTAACAGCATGCCTTGGCGTGTTTTATTCCTTATGCAATACTGGCTGCGTTGATCAGGCGTCCTACATCTGAGCTTCAGCCACATCATCCAGTCAGAAGAAGAACAGCAGCCGTGGATCAGTAATCTTCTTCAGCAGTCACCAAGCACAGCTCTCATCGCCCAAACTCCCACAGAGCAATATGCTCTGGACCTGACACACACACACACACACACACACACACACGAACATCATCAGCGTGTTTGTTTTTTTTAACAGATGTCTTTGGAAGTATATTACTCTGAAACCCGTGATAAACCCCTACAGGAGAAAGATAAACGCGTCCGGGTATGCAACGGAACACACCTCTCCACTAGCCAATCAGTGTTCGCCTGGTGGACGCACGGCATCGTAGATACGCACGACGCACACAACGCTTACTCATAAACCCACTTTCTGGGTATAAACCAGATCTTAAAGTGTATATCGGTGTAATTAGCACCAACTCCAGTTCCTTCATCTCCTGTAGAGGAGGTGGATACAACCAGCCTGAAAGCTATTAATCCCAGTCTGACTTGTTTCATCCACCAATTTGTTCCATTAGATTCAGTGTGAGATTCTGTGTGTGTGTGTGTAAGCCTGCATCCTCTAGGTGTGTGTTTTCCTCATCTCTCTACCCTACCCGTCGCGACCCAGACGATCATTTTCCATCACATCGCATCTTTTTTAAGACATGTTGTTAGAATGTCGCTGTGGCAACAATTACAGCACAATGTCATCTTGATTAATCAATAACCACTTCATGACACAAAGCAAAACAAAACAGATCGAGAAGAAAACAAGATAAAAGCCTCTTTGGCACTAATAGTGTGCTGAAAGACCCTCCGCCCCTGGAGGTTATTCACACAATAGCGTCAGTGGCGGTGAAGTGGGACATATCGATCCGGAACAAAACGCTTCATGACAAAACGCCATAGACTCCTATCGAGTCCGCGCTTTAGCTGTTTGCACTCGTAAACCGAACGACATCATAAAGGAGATGAGCAGCTTAAACACTGCACGTGTTTACACGCCGTCTCTGGATTGATATTTTTCAATTCGGCACGTCTGAGCGTCATAAAGAGAGTCTGGAGATTCAAATAATAATCTGAATGTAGATGTCAACGTAACCTTTAAATTACTGTGTGATAGTTCCTGAAAACAAACACTGGGTAAATAATAATCTTATATATTATAACACTCTCATTATTCGTATATAGATTTTTTTTTTTTTAAAAAACAAGGTATGAATAAATAAACTTTTAACTATCAAATTAAATAGTAATATCAGTCATATATTAATAATAGTCAATAATAGTAATAGTAAATAATATTGTTTTTAGATATTTATTTTGCTCTTTTTTTGTAACCAGACTTCTTCTTCATTATTATTATTATTATTATTATTATTATTATTATTATTATTATTATTATTAGGCTGCCTAAATACCATACAAATTGTTTGTTTTATTTACTTTGGTTTTTTTTTTTTTTTGGTTTGTTTGTTTTGTTTATTTTTCTTTATTTACTTTTATTGAATTTTTTTAAGTAACCAAGAAAGCACTTTATTTTTTAAGAAATAAAGCTCATGAACCCCAATCATATCATTATTAATAATAAGGCTACCCATCAAAATTCCACATGCCCTTGTTTAGTTACTATTTGGCCTCGTTTTTCTTCCATCGGTGCCGTTTAACTCGAAGAAATAAAGAATTAAAGTGTTCGTGATCATCATGTTCACATTGTTCGTTACTCCTTGCTATGTCTTGTCGATGATTTTGTGCGTCTCACAAACTGCTCTGCTAAGCTTTCACACGCTCTTTTCTGGAGAGCATGTTGCAGCTGCAAAAAAAAAAAAAAAAAAAAAAGAAGAACAAAAAAAATCAATGCTGAGGATTATTATATCGATGCGTAATAAAAAATAGAAAGCCGAAGCCAAACCCACAGCTCTTCTGCTGCATCCTCACTCACATCCATACCTCATTTTGGTACTCACCGAACTGGCAGATGTATCTGTTGTGAGTTTTGCAGCGCTGGTCGTTCCAGTTGAAGGCGCTGGACGCTTGCAGCTCGACACAATTCCCAAAGCTGAAGTCAGAGCGAGAGAGAAAGACAGAGACAGAGAGAGAGAGAGAGAGAGAGAGAGAGAGAAGAGGGACACCTGATGGTCAAACCCAAACACTACAGCTTCTGGTGCTTCTTCAGTCCTAATATTCAGCTTTATCACCACAAGACATCATCGTGTTGCGTTTTTCTCACCCCTGATTGTCTGGCTGTCCAAAAGCAAAGCTGGTAAATCTCACGATTTCTCCCGTGTCCCAGCGGAACGAGTCTTTCAGTGGTTTATACGTCAAACCTGTTTGTATAAAGAAACAAGACGGCTTATTTACTCAGTGCTCTATGAAGAAAGAAAAAAACGTCCATGTTTTGGGTTAAACAGCCCTGACCACGTATTTAAACTAAACTGTTATGGATGTATGGTATTTTTGTAGTATGTCTTGATAACAATACAGTTTGATTCTCTAGCACCGTCTCGGCTATTTAACGCACAAGACTGAAAATATAAATAAAAATGAAATAAAAACAAATAGTCATTTAAAAAAAAAAAAAAATGGTTCCAAGTAGAAGCCCGTTAAACACCTAGAACCATTTTCCATCCAGAGAACCCTTTAACATCTCCATGAAATTAAAATGGAAGTTTTGTGGCTTTTAGTACGAATATGTCAGCCTTAAGGTTATCTATAAGCTAGTGCGCTCCAAAACAACGCCATTTAGAAGATATTTACATTCAAAAGTTACGGATACGGATCGACAATTTTGATGACATCATTCTGCACTTCAGCTTCTCATCAGATTTTCTTTCCAATCAAATGCTCTCTAGAATCTGAAGTGTCCCGCCCCTGACATTATGAAAATCCATGGTACTACACGGGCTGTGAGGTAAGCTAAACGCTATTGGCTATTTTTAAATGGGGAAGAACCACTCTATATGTCGCACCATGACTTCCTGTTTCAGTGGAAATGACGCCAACACGTCGAATAACGCGGCCCGTTTCAAGGCACTTCACGGGGACTTGAAGGAACTCTGTAGAACTCCTAAAGAAAAGGTGCACCCTAAAAGGTTCTTTAGTTTGCTCTAATTAGAACCCATATGCAGAGCTAGAACTGTTAGCCGTCCAAAGAGCTGCTGGAGAACCCTCTTTTTTTCCACCTGTCAAAAAAGTGAACCCTAAAATGTTTGTTGGTTTGTCCCACTGGGAGAACTATTAAAAGTTCTATGTAGACTGCTACAACAGAAAAGGGTTAAAAGTAGCACCTAGAATCCAAAGAAGTGTTTAAATTGTTCTCACCTATCCAGAAGTTGCGCGTCTCGAAGTCAGGGTCTGTGACCTCGTTGGTGTTCTCCAGCTGCCCAAGGTAAAAGGTCATGATATCCTGGACCTTCTGATTGAGCACTTGAGCCAGAATCCCTCCTCTTTCCTGTCAGGAATAAACACACAGCTGGAGACGAGACCTATTCACCGGGTCTGATGATGACTAATCTCACAGGTGGATGATGATGATGATGATGATGATGATGATGATGAGTTGTGTCTGTGTGAAATGTTCCTCACTTGACAGCGCAGTTTGGCCGTGTAGTACGTCTCAGCTTCAGAGGACACCATGAAACATTTACCGTCTATCTGCATGTCACAGCTGTGATGGGGGAAACTCAGTTTCTCTAGAGAACATGTAACCACCAGGTAACATCATGTCATGAAGGTATCAGGGCAGATGTCATGTATGGTCAGTTTTAATGACAATTTATGTTCAGTGAATTTTTCGGTCATGACTGACATGCAGTACACTCCTCTCTCATTCAGCGAGTCAGTGTTTGAGTCAGTGAATCTTTTGGTCTGAGTGTCAGGGTTTGAGTCAGTGAATCTTCTGGTCATGACTGAGATTCACTCCGCTCTCATTCAGCGAGTCAGTGTTTGAGTCAGTGAATCTTTTGGTCATGACTGAGATTCACTCCTCTCTCATTCAGTGAGTCAGTGTTTGAGTCAGTGAATCTTCTGGTCATGACTGAGATTCACTCCGCTCTCATTCAGCGAGTCAGTGTTTGAGTCAGTGAATCTTTTGGTCATGACTGAGATTCACTCCCCTCTCATTCAGCGAGTCAGTGTTTGGGTCAGTGAATCTTTTGGTCATGACTGAGATTCACTCCCCTCTCATTCAGTGAGTCAGTGTTTGAGGCAGTGAATCTTTTGTTCTGAGTGTCAGGGTTTGAGTCAGTGAATCTTCTGGTCATGACTGAGATTCACTCCGCTCTCATTCAGCGAGTCAGTGTTTGAGTCAGTGAATCTTTTGGTCATGACTGAGATTCACTCCCCTCTCATTCAGTGAGTCAGGGTTTGAGTCAGTGAATCTTTTTTTCTGAGTGTCAGGGTTTGAGTCAGTGAATCTTCTGGTCATGACTGAGATTCACTCCGCTCTCATTCAGAGAGTCAGGGTTTGAGTCAGTGAATCTTTTGGTCTGAGTGTCAGGGTTTGAGTCAGTGAATCTTCTGGTCATGACTGAGATTCACTCCGCTCTCATTCAGCGAGTCAGTGTTTGAGTCAGTGAATCTTTTGGTCACGACTGAGATTCACTCCCCTCTCATTCAGTGAGTCAGTGTTTGAGTCAGTGAATCTTTTGTTCTGAGTGTCAGGGTTTGAGTCAGTGAATCTTTTGGTCATGACTGAGATTCACTCCGCTCTCATTCAGCGAGTCAGGGTTTGAGTCAGTGAATCTTTTGGTCTGAGTGTCATGGTTTGAGTCAGTGAATCTTTTGGCCATGACCGAGAGTCACTCCTCTCTCATTCAGCGAGTCAGTGTTTGAGTCAGAGTACTCGTTCAGAGTATCAGTCGAGTCAATCAGCCCAATGAGAGATGTCCAGTGTTTCGGTGCATGTAATAGTAGGGTGTGTTGGACTGGGTACACGCAAATCTTTTTGCCAGAAATGGTGTCACACTGTGTACGGTTCAAATGAAAAATTACTGACACCCAAAAAACAAAAGAAGAAGGAATCTTCACCTGCACACTCCGCTCCTCCATAACCTACATCACAGAGACAGGAGCACTCCTCCTCCTTGTAGCGGCCGTGCACACACTGCACACTACAGCGCACTGAAACACAGCAACCGGCCGCATTACAGCTACATTAAGTGTGTACAGATATGAAGACGTGATCAGGGTAAAGGTGAGGTAAAGACAGCGAGGTGGAACTGAGCGGATCCATACTCACCCTGACAGAACCGGCCCGTGAATCCACGGTTACACTGACACTGACACGAGGAGACATTCAGCTGTCCGTACTGTCCACAACTCATACGACACGGGTTTCGAGGGGTCTCTGAAACAGCCCACACAGCCAGGAAAAGATAACATAAACATTTTAATCAGATAAAAGCTCCCTAAAAGGTTCCCCAATTTGTTCCTCTGAGGGAACCGTAAAATGTAGAAACTTCCCATGATGCCCAGTTTGTCCCTCTGGAAGAACTTAGACAAAAGGTACCACATAGTAGTGTAAAAAGGTTCTTCGGTTTGTCCTTCTGGAAGAACTACGAGAAAAGGTACCACCTAGCACTGTAAAAAGGTTCTTTGGTTTGTCCCTGTGGAAGAACTTAGACAAAAGGTACCACATAGTAGTGTAAAAAGTTTCTTCGGTTTGTCCCTCTGGAAGAACTTAAAGAACAGGTACCACCTAGCACTGTAAAAAAGGTTCTTTGCTCTGGGCTTCTGAGGGAACCTTAAAAGGTTGTATGTTGAACCCTATAGCTGTGGGGTTCCAATTTAGAAAAGAATGAAGAAACCCTTCTTTAAAAAAAAAATAAATAAAACAATAATAATAATAATTTAAAAAATGATCGACAATTCTTTACGTTCTTTAGTTTGTCACTCTGGGAGAACCCTTAAAGGTTCCAAGTAGTACTGCTTTAGAAAACCATTAACCACCATTTTTAACACACAAAAAACGTTTGGAAGGGTTTCTGAAACAACACACACACACACACACACACACACGCGCGCGATACATTCATTAAAACTAAACTGGCTTTGAAGTAAGCGAAGTTTGTCTGTTGTATCCTGTTTAAATTTCATTAAGTAAAATTACCATCGCATTTAACTCTACTTAGTCCTGCCAACATGTTCACCCACGACGGCCTTATCTCAAAATGAATAAAGATTGAACAAAGAGGCAGTGTTTACACTCGGGTCCACTTTGGCTACACCTACAGAAAAAAAGAAAAGAGAAACACACTTTATAAAGACATCAGCTTCTGTCATGGCGGCTAAACACGGCGTATCGGATAAAAGGCTCATTAGTGTTCCAGTCATGCTGTTTTTTTGTTTGTTTTTTGTTTTTTTAACATGACAGCATGTTAAAATGTGTAAATCAGTGTGGTTTCACATGAATCTATTCACTTCAATTTCATAACGATTCATCTTTTAAATAAACGTTAGTCGAGTTAGACATTAAAGCCCCTGTCGAACATATTTCCATAATTAGCGTCTTACCGTTAGCTAAAGTTCTCCGTGCTGAACTCGATCTACGGCGGAAGAACGAACGACGATTATCTTTTCATTTGAAATATTTCGAAAATATATCTTTTTTTCTGTACCGACATCCGGTAATCCCACGAAACGAGTCAGAATTCGCCATGCACAAACATGACTCGGAAATGAGGCCTCAGACGGGTCTGAGTGAGCCAAGCTGCATCGAACTAGCACTGTTAGCATTTTGTAGAAACCGTTTAGACGCTGTAACCTGTCTGGGTATGGTGACTAGCATATTAAATAGGAAAAGGGAACAAGAAATAGCACAGCAGCTGGACTGAAAAGACATCATAAGAAATGTTAGCACTCATCGTGACGTCTGCAGCTAGCGCTGTAAAAGGTGTCTGGTTAATGAGCCTGAGTTGCTCCTTAATCCTGTCAGTGTGACACTGACACGGACAGACATGAGGTCAGCGAAAAGGATTTTCAACCGGAAGTGCTAACAACACTACACACTGCTTCTGCACTGTTATTCTATGATGCTGTGCTAATCGTTGTAGCTTTCTGACTAGCTTGGCACAGGAAGCGGTAATCAAGAGAACAACCACAATTATTTTTTTCACTTGGCATCCGCTTTAAACCTCGAAAAATACACAAAATGTCCAAAATGTATATAACTGGATATTTACGCTGCTCTGGAGACGCTAGCGTCAATCATTACGCAACATGACACGCCCACACAATTCTGAACAAGGTGGAGTGTTAACGCTTTTGTAACATTTCCCTATGTTTAAATTGCGGTTCAAGATATACAGTGTGTGTATTAAAATGACACTTATTAAATACAAGCATGACGTTGAATTATTTACCTCATCACTGATGGTTTACATAGATTTAGCAGCAAAGCGCTAAATTAAAAAGAGTATTTCTGTTCAATTTCGCGGTATATTTTGCATCTGATTCACGGAGCATTAAATAAGAGCTTAGATTGTGAGGTCAATAAGACAAACTCTAAGGGGCTTTGGACCAATCAGGGTTGATATGCAAATTAGAGGATGTCAACATCTATCAGAAACTTTTAGCGGAAGGAAGGAAGCCGTGTGCTAAGCTAGCTAGCTGAGGTTAACGGACGCGATTGTGGTTATTATAGCGACGTCGTATTTTGAGGTTTAGCTTCTGATATATAAATCATACTGAAATCCCACTCATGATCTGCGACAAACGTTAGCTTGTTTACTGGTGGCTAGCTAGCCGATTAGCTATTCTGGATGGCACGTGGACAAGGGGGTGTTTCTAAATTTTTCTCTATATCAGCTTTGTTACGACTCGGTCTACAGAAAGATCCACAGTGTTTCTCACCACACAATCCTCCAACGTGGTCCCAGAGCCGCAAGCACCCCGACATGGAGGCCGTGCAGAGAGAGCAGTATACTCCTGATTTATAGGGCATCACCTCCCGGCCGTTCACCTCCCAGTTTCCCCTGCGCACACAGAGAATCAGAGAGCCCTGACCAAAACTCCAACACAGCGCTGATTTTAGACACAAGGTCACGTGCTACACTTCAGATAAAAAGATGACTTCCTGCAAAGCTAATACAAGTAATATACTATTCGGTTGATATGAATTAACGTCATGTTAGCGCCAAAATCAGTGCTGGACTACACTACCCATCAGCCCCTGCAAATCACATGACCCCATTGATCATCCACACCTGTCCCTGATTGCACTGTATTTAAGCCCTGATTTTTGTACAGCATTTGTTTCGTGTTACCTGCGGTCTACGTATCGCACGTCTTCGTGTTCATAGGTTATGTCTGATACCCATAGCTCATGTGTAGACTCCTAGTTCTTGTATGGTTTGTTTGTGCTTCGCCTGTAAATAAACAACTCCTGAAACTATAGCGATTTTCACATTGCGTTTCATTAAAGGTCCGGTCTGTAGTTTTTAAGTGTTTCAAGGTCTGATAAAACATACATACGGTTTCAAACGGTGAAAGTCAATACTGCTACGCAACGGATCTCATTCGGTTCTTTACTGCAGGCCTTTGTATAGATTTTTCTGGCCCGGAAATTAGCTTTACACTGAAACAAACCTGCACGGTTCCTCCTCCCGCTTTCCCTGAAAGGAAACTCATGAGGGAAAAACAGGTTCGGCCGAGCGGAGAAGGCAAAGACGTATCAGTGTTTTGATAGCAAGTGCGGTTCACCTCGAAGGCTGCGGAGGTCTCTAAATATTACAAACTGCTCCTTTAATTCGGATAACATATAAGATCTTCCATACGTTATATATCGTCGGTGCTTCTGCTTTCGGTAAATAATAAAACAAACTATGTTGAAAAGGTATGAGTGAAAAAAAATATGTAATAACTTTCAAACCATCGCAGACTGGCAGGAAAAAAAAAAAAGAAGCAAAAATATGTGAGTCGAGTGCAAATGTTTGCACACCCTTGCGCTGGCTTTCTCAGAGGTCCCTTTATTATAACACGTAACAAAAACGTCAAATAGGGTTTGTTGAGATATTAATAGTGACAAAGTAATCATGCTCTTACCCAGGAAAGTATGCACACACGAACATGTCCCAGTGTTTGACTCCAACTCTGCACAGGTGCCATGCGCAGCCCACCTGACTGGACGTGGCCCACACCAGCTGACTCACAGAGGAAACACGTAACGCTCATAACACCGTAAGAGCATCCCAGCACTCACAGAAACACACACTGCTGATACGGTTATCCAATCAGACCGACAGAGATTTTAGACTGATGGTATTCTTAGTGAAGCGCTATCAGGATGTGTTTACTGGTAGAGACTTCAAAGCGCTTCTCTAAGTCACTGTAAATGCTGTAAATGTAAATATAAATGCATAAAATCAAGAATATGATCTCAGTGACTTGGTATGGTTGTTGGTGCCAATCGGGCTGGTTTGAGTATTCCAGAAACTGCTGATCTCCTGGAACTTTCTAGAGTTTATACAGAATGGTGCGAAAAATAAAAAATAAAAAGTTCTGCAGGTCTGTTGACGAGAGAGTTCAGAGGAGAAGGACCAGACTAACAGGAAGGTTATGGTAACTCAAATAAGCACTCTTTACAACTATGCTGAGCAGAAACACACACACACACACACACACATCTAGTAAATCAGGGCTTGAGTGTATATAATTTAAGCCCTATGTTGCTTCTTTATTTTTTACGCTGTCTGTCACACAGATTCGTACCTGCGTGTAATGCTTGCAGGTGTGGTTGCTTTTGCACTCTCCGTTTTGATAGATGTAGTGACGCCCTTCCTGGAACCACGAGTTGATGATGTCAGCGTAAGAGGCGACGCCATGAGGGGACTGACGGATGTTCCAGCCGATGTGCTCGGGGTCCACTTCTGATCCAGTGCTGTTCTTCGAGCAGGACTCAGCCCTTATCTGAGCCAGTGCAGCAAGCGTGTCACTCCACTCCTGAGGGAGGATTAGCCAAAAATAAGAAATCAAACTCATATACAGATGCAATGAGAATTTTTGGCTTTTTTTTAAAAAAAAAAAAAAAAAAAAAAAAAAATGATAAGATGTTCAAAATGTTCAGGCATTAGCTGAAGTCCAGTAACTGACATGACATCACACTGAGCTGCAGTAGGAACTCTTCTAGAGTTATAGTGTCTCTCAGAAGAACAAGGGAGAAATGTACAATTGATGATATGTTGAAGGAGATGTTTATTTTAACTCTTTTTACCAGAGGTCAAAAAATGGAATTCGCGCCTATTTTGGCCCGCGTTCAGCAGTGAATTTATTTGTGATGTCACACTCCACAGTAGTAGGTAAAGGTTTATATGACAGTAGACACTCTGGGCTTTAAGAATTTGCAGTTTTTCTGTGAAAAAAACTGTCAAACTAAATAACTGAAATGTTATTGTGGAGAGGTGTGAATTGTTTGCCCAGCAGGGGGCTCTCAACCCTCCTCTTTCCCCTCTCCCTGCTCACCAGCAGCTAAACACAGGGTCACGATACTCTACACACAGAAACCCAACAGTGTCCTGATTAATCTTATAACAGACTTGCAGTGATAAAATAATTCATTTGTTTATACCAGCCGTTCTTAACATTTTCTTGAATGTGACCCACTTTTAAGAATGACACTGTTTTGCGACCCCCCGTCCCCTCGCCCAGTAGCTCTTAAGCCCCTCCCCTCACGTCCAATGTTTCGCACTGCTCACTCAGTGGGATGTTTGCGCTTGGATAGAGGGTTCGAGGCGGTCCAATCGTGGCCGAGGAAAAGACGCAGACTATCTTCAACCACGAGTCTGGCTCTACACTTGTTCTTCAGGTACACCAGCACTGAAAAAAAGTTTTTGGCGATGCCTTGTCATCCAGTTCTTGGTATTCAGCCTGCACGGATATCCAAAAATCCACCGGTGGCTTCTCTGTGAACCTCTATGTACAATCGTTTAAAATAAAAGTTTTCCCGCGACCCCCTGCTACCGCTTTGTGAACCCACTGGGGGTCGCGACCCCCAGGTTAAGAACCGCTGGTTTATCCTGGTTGGAAATGTCAGATACGGCTTATTGAGGAGCTGAGTTTTGAATATGTCTTATTAACTTCAAGTAAAAGAAAAAAAACAGAGGAGGGAACAACTGTAGCTACATAGGTCTGATGCTGCTATAGGAAAATAATCAACTTTGCGGTGGTAACAGTTGCATCACACTACGCTGTCTTTGATTATTTTCCTATTATAGCATGCACCCAAGTGTTTTATCCCTTACAAATTATATTATCGTATTATACTGAGCATCATGACCCAAATCCTTGGGTTTATTTAATGGCTATTTGGCCTTCAGGTCTGACACCAAACTGAGGAGCCTGAGGAGAGCAAAGTCACTCATTGCCCCAGAGGTAAGACGACAAACCGTCCCCGACACTTTCTTCCCAAAAAGCTGCACCATTTTTATTAGATTGACTCCCTTCGTTCATTTCCTCACCCCTTCGTTTCATTCCAAAAGTAAATTCACAGTATGTGTCTGTCTCGGACTAATCCGTTTGACCCCGGTTCTTCCTCTGACCCCTAAATGTGAGCAGAGTGTGTGTGCGGTCAACGGTATGACACGCTTGGCTGGTGACACCGTATTCCCATGGACACGGCTGTCACCACTGCGAAATCTAGCGTGAAATCAAAGTAAGGGGGCCACTTTCCACAGATGTGGTTTCACAGCAGCCTCCTGAAGATCGGGTCCCGTTTCAGAGATACAGTTTACGAAGGAGAGGAAGAGCAGAGAGGCGGAGAACGCAGTCAGTACTCGGCTCGCTGGCACAAATCGCCAGCCGGAGTCATTCGAGCCGTCCTGTTCCTGTTCCCACCCACGCTACAGACAGAGACGAAACTCCGACAGGCCATCAGCGACTCTGCTTTAACTGCGCTACCATACGTTCCCTGTCCTCTCTTATCTCTCCACACATGCTGTCTCTATGCGAGTCTCAGAGATGCTGCCAACTTTCTGTCACTCCGACGCCTCGTCTCCGGAGGGAGAGAGAACCCCTCAAGGACTGACAGGGTGCATTTAGATTCGCTCACAGTGGGAGACTGCAAATGCTTACAAGCTGAAAAGAACAATCATCGTCTTCCTCCCACTCAGGAAAAAAATAAATAAATCAAACAGCTGAAAGCCGAATCTGGGAGATTTCTTTAAGAGTGGTTTTGGATGGGTATGTAGATAGCTGTTTTGTCCACAAGGAACGCAAATACAATGGAGTGCAAAAGTTTACATCCCCGTAGGACTAAATGACAGATAGATTTGGAGAATCCATCCATCCATCTTCTATACCGCTTTATCCTTTTCAGGGTCACGGGGAAACCTGGAGCCTATCCCAGGGAGCATCGGGCACAAGAAGGGGTACACCCTGGACAGGGTGCCAATCCATCGCAGGGCACAATCACATACACACACACACACCCATTCATACACTACGGACACTTTAGACACGCCAATCAGCCTACCATGCATGTCTTTGGACTGGGGGAGGAAACCAGAGTACCCGGAGGAAACCCCCGCAGCACGGGGAGAACATGCAAACTCCGCACACACAGGGCCACGGTGGGAATCGAACCCTGACCCTGGAGGCGTGAGGCGAACGTGCTAACCAGTAAGACATTCCGTGTGTTGGGTTTCACAGACGTTCCTGTGTTAGCAAAAGTAATGAAAATGGCCTAATACGTATTTCGTATACGTAAAAATGTTCATATAATATTCTAATTGCAGCATAAACTATGAATATGTTTATGTAAATGCACTCATTCTAACACTATTGTTTCTATAGTAACAACTTACACAGGGTCTTGTATAAGTATGGTATAACGAACCCTAACCCTAACCCTAACCCTGGAGCAGAGTGGGTTAAGGGCCTTGCTCGGGGGGCCCAACCAGGGCAGCTTGGCAGTACTGGGGCTTGAACCCCCAACTTTCCGATCAGTAACCCAGACCATTAACCGTCAAGCCACCACTGCCCCCCTTTGGTCGTTTTTTTCTATTTCACAATCCAGACAGGTTTGAAGAAACTGTCCAGCAGAGTTAAAACAGCAAAACTTACTCATCACACACACACACACACACTTCAATTTAGTATTGTACACTCCGTTATTTCACACCCAGTCTCCACTCACTCCAAATAAAACCGCAACAGGGTCTCTGGAGGAAAAAGCGACCATCATTTGAGAAATGTTATGAAATTAGGACATCTTATCTCCCTCTGAAAGCAGAGCTTAGCGCTTCAGCGTGAGCCTCTAATCTCTGGTACAGCTACAGACAATCAGGCTGCGCTTATGGAGTTCCGTGCAAATATTGCAGCACGATAATCACAAAGCCGCTTCAGCGCAAAGCCTTTTTCAAATTTATCACTAAAGCACTTTAATATCCCTTTTTAGCTCCACGGGAACTCCTCTGTGAGCCTTTAAGCAAATTATCTCAAATGCAAGAGACTGGAATACAAAATGGAGACCGATGATGACACGCCGTCCGTCTCATTACGCGCAGTCCCTGGTGATGCTGTCTTTACGTGTGATGTATTTGAACTTATGACTATCTTGAATTTGATTAAAAAGCAATCGTTTAAGCAGCGGCCTCGGTATATAGAAGTATATCAGCGTATACGTGTGCGTATAAGTGTTATACAGTTCGACTGAGAAAAGCTGTTTGGAAGACCAGGTTGTGGGGTGTGTAGCTTTGTGAACATCGTTTAAATTTTCTTGAACCCACTTACGTGACCTATAGAGACTACTCTTGACTAATTTTGACTACATATCGCCTAATGCTTGTTTAACACTGGAGATAAGAAGGTTCGAGTGTATGCAGCCGCAGCTAAAGTGGAACGTTATATTTAGTTACATTGACGATGAAATATTTGTTGATGTCTTATACAGTATCTCTTCATATTCGCTCACTAAAATGACAAAAGATTTCACCGGTACTTTAACATCCAAGTCGTGGGTGTCACGATTCGTGGTTGAGCCAGAAGCAGGTGCAGATAATGACGTTTATTGAAGCAACGTACTAAGAAACAAAGACACTAAGACAACTTGACAAAACACTGTGGCATGAAACAAACACTGAGACATAAACAACATGAGTCTAAGACAACTTAACATAATACTGTGGCAAAACTAAACATAAACTAACGAGATCAAGAAACATGGAACACAGCGGTCTAAGACAACGAAAGACCAGCACATAGTGCAGACCAGGACTATATATACACGAGTGCTCATTAACCAAAACGTGAATCAGGTGCAGGTGGTCATGTGACAACTAGAGCAGTGCAGTGGCTGATGGGAAGTGGAGTCCAGAGTTTCTTGATACGTGACAGTGGGGTTTTTTTCGCTTGCCTTCCAAACTGCCATTTGTTTGGTCAGGAGGTGAAAAGGTGCGAAAACATTTATGAAAAAATTCACATGAGATAAAAACCACCGATAGCAGCGCTGTTTATAAGCTTCCAACAGGATGACATGGAGGTTGAGGGGAGGAAAAAAAAAATCAGTGAATGTAAAAGTGAACGCAGCCTTATGCGGTGGCTTGTGTGCATGGAGTCTGCAGAACCCGGTAAGCCTGCAGTAGAAAATGACAGGACATCCAATCCGAAAAGGCGTACATGGACATCGGGATTAGCGCCCTGACCTGCGCTCATGCAGCAGCTGTCCTGGTGCTCATGATGGACTTGTGTCAAAGAGATATGTGTGTGTGTGTGTGTGTGTGTGTGCGATCACTGTTTCAACATCGGATATCTTTCAGAGAAAGAGGACGTCTGATTGGATTAACTGTGATTTCGAAACGAGAATAGACTCCAGCTGGGGATGGAGTCGCGTTCCACATGGCTGATAGGTGTTTGCGGAACTGAGGAGGAACTGTGGGAAATTTCCACAGGATAAGCGTTCAAGGTCAGTAGTTTAAATAGAGGAAAGTTCCTTTACAAAGCATGTTCTATTCTGAAACTCTAGCTATTGTTGGGGTTTTTTTTAGGTAGGGGTAGTAGACACCATCCACAACAAGCATGCTGGGGATTTCTTCTGGCATCTTCCAATAATGAAGAGCTCTGGCACCAGCCCAAAAATGAGTAAGTGGAGGAGAAGGGAGATCCCGGGAAAGCATCAAGAGAAATATCTCTGCCTGAGCTTGATGTTCACTCTATATATATATATGTGTGTGTGTGTGTGTGTGTGTGAGAGAGAGAGCGAGAGAGACACAACTAAACATAAGGGCTTAAACATTACAGCTTACAATGCCTCTGATTGACTCTCCATCTTTTCTCAGCTTCAAAATGGCTTGCTTCTCTCCCACAGACAGCTCTCTGATCTTCATCTTGGTTTATCCTTTTTAACAACAAAAAGGATCTCCTCCAAACTGATTGGTCTGATACAAAAGGTTCTATGTTTGATGTTGTCTAACACATCTACATGTAAATACCAGGAAATAAAAGCTAAACTCTCGTCTCGTATTCGTCTTTTGACCTCGAACCCAAATAAATGAACTGGCCTTGCCGTTCCAATAGTTTCAGAGAGGACTGTAGGAGTTCTAGTAACACTTATAACACCATAATAATAAGTCCACAGGTGATAGCTGTCCACAGATGTGCCTCGACCACATGAAGCATTTGAGTGACCAAATTCAGTCACAAAATACGAAAACAAATAAACGAATAAAAGTGAATGACTCATGACCCTTTTAGCTTTGTATATCGCTTTAATTCCTCACATGCCTACCAAAATCTATTGTGCGTCATGTTCAGTGAATGCACTTCAGAGGAAAAAATAAGAAAAGAAAAAAGGACTCCCCCCTTCATTCAGTCGCAGCCTCGAGTTCTTTTCTGACAGTAAGAGGAGGATTAAGCCTTAGTAGCGGAACAAAGCAAACGTACCATTTTCTGCATGTTCGCCGCCATGGGCTCGACTCGACTGCGCAGTCGATTGTGTTGTGTAACAATCTGAAAACGCTCCTTCGCCCCAAATCCTAGAAAGAAAAGCAAAGTACCACAATTACCACACCCACTACATCAGATCTCCATGGCAACCATGTGCAAGTGTGCGGTCGAGGGCAGGCCGAGGGGTCGAACAGTTTGTGCAGATGATGACAGTTTGACGAAAACAAAGCAGTCTGCTACTAGTGCAAAAGGTCTAATTGGAAATACAACTCTACACTGATATAACTAATTACACTTAAATGTTCTTCTTTCTCCACTCAATGCATCACAATACTAAAATCAAAGATCAAGGGGGAAAAAACAGGTTTATATATTTTTTTTTCTGTGGTAACAACTCATTCACAGGGACTTGTATAGGGATTTAATCTAAGCCTAATATTAAACAGAAGGAGAAAAACCTGTTGTTTTTAACAAAGAAAAAAATGTATCGATGGTGAAGTTTTCTGTAAGGAGATGCTTATTTACTGTTTGTGGAAGGAGTCTCCAGTGTCAGCACTTTGTAACAGTCATTAAGTCTTCAGGACAAAAGAGTTTACGTTTTCTGGTTTCTCGGTAACATGACAAAGAGATTTTCGGTCTTATTAAGAAAAAAAGAAAAAGAGGCTAGTGAAGGAATGACTGTTTAAAGCTGCTATTATGTGAGATAATCGCAGTTTATTAAGTGATAACGTTTTTTCATGAATGTTCCACAACATTACATGTAAATATAAATGTATTTTTTTTTAAAAAAAGAAAAAAAAAGTCATTAATGAATAAATAAAAAAAATTATAAATAAATTTGAAAACTCAGGATGTGCTGTTCTAGGAACTCCATCACACGTCACACATATTGTTGATTATTTACCTAAAACAGCATGCCACCAAGTGCATTATTCCTTACTTATTATATACTAAATATTAAAGTATAAATATTACACTAGCAAATTAATCTTCTTCTAGAGAGGTGTCTTTTTTTTTTTTAACAAACCAAGACATTTTATTCAGAAAATGTTGCCTTTTTTTATTATAAAGAAATAAACTTGCATGCTGAAAACCTAAATATCTAACTGTGATTCCTTCCAATGATCAAAAGACGTGAGAAAATTATGAATCTGCACATTTATATAACTATGAGTAGAGTGAGTTTATAATTCAGGACTCTGTGCATCACAGAGGAAATGTGCTATTAGATTATTTATTTATTTATTTATTTATTAATTAAATAAATATATAAATCCTGTATTATAAACGTGCAGAAGTGAGTTATGCACTATAATCCCATTACAGATGCTTTTCCAGAATGTTTATTTTTAAAGTTTAGACTGTAATGCTTTTATTCCTTTTTTATTTTGTTGTTTTGGAACAGCTACGTTTTGACACGGTGCAGGATAAAGTAGGGAGATTTTTGTTGTTGTTGTTGTTGTTGTTTTCCTGAATAGAAAACTTAACTTCATGCATTATTCAGTGTTATTAAGAGTAATCCTAAAAAGAAAAAAAGAAAAGAAAAAAAAAACAATCAATGAATCAATCAATAAATAGCCTACAAGTGATGCAGTTGCTCTCGCGCGTGCTGCAGAGAATCAGGCGCGCGCGACTTACCACTCTCAGGTGAATCGGCTCTTCGTCTTTTCCCGTTAAGCGTCCGGCTCGCGCAGGTGTTTAACACTGAAAATATAACTATAAGAAGTGCGGCGGAACTCTGCGGGTTTTTCGGAAGCCTCATGGCTGTAAGAAGTTTCCAAACATACAGTATAAAGAGTGAGGGTCTGTATTATTCACCCCTCACTCACTCACTCGCATTGCTCCCGCGCGCTCCAGCTTCGTTCTCGGTCCTGATGACGTCACGCCATAGTTTCCAAACAAGCAGCATGAACGCCCATCATCACCTCTTTGCCTAGAATACTGTATTTATTTCATTCATTAATGAGGTTTATTCGCACGTCATTCTAAACGTTAAAGATAACCTATTTAACTCATAAATAATCTTCTCCTAAAAGTTAATCTGTTGGCTACACCTTTACTCTCACTGAATATGCCAGGGTTTATGAATATACATGAATATGCTAATTAGAACACGCCATTTTGTCCACCTGAGATCATAACTAACGTTAGCTAACGTTGCTACCCTGGTACCACGAGTAAACAAATAATAGCCTATCTCTCACGTTCGAGTTTGAGATGATTGAAAATTCTTCACTTATTAAACACCACTGTAATTACAATGTCTTACAATGTCTCATTAATGGCACATAACCGCAAACACCGCTAGTAAACTAGCTTCGTATTTGCATTTATTGTCGTGTTCTGTACATAAAACAGTAACTAACCTATATATTCCATAACAATTCACTATATTTTGTCATTAACGTAATTTTATCCATGATAGCTAGCTGAGTAGACATGTTCTGTTTTCAGGTAGCTACTATTATCATCTTGGATGTGATTTCTCCAAAGCCAGTGCAGTTTATTATTCAGGGCTTTCTTTCACTGAATGTAACTGCATCATTGGGGAAAATGTGCTATTACAATCAAAATCACTCAACTGTTTCACATTTTTTCTTGCCAGATCTGCCAACAATATTATTTGTGTAACTAACTTTGTGATACAATATTATGCTTCTGATCAGATTGTGATTATAAAACTTTGGAACAGACAAAATGTCTATTTAAAAATGTATTTTGGGGTTGTTGTTTTTTTTTTTTTTTTTTTGCAACCATTGAGCTAGAGACATTTCACTGTCCAAGCATGATAATGCAAAACGACTATAGGAATAAAATTTGGTGGTGTTTTTTTTAGTTGCATAAAGGTGGAATTGTATGCACCACTTTTATATCCAAGTCAAGATTCGTTGCATTTCTTTTAAACTTTAAAGATGGTGAGAAACATGCTACTGGACAGATGGCAAAAAAATGTCCTGGGATAGACAACAAACCCAACTGTCAACAGGAGTGGTTTGTTCTGAGTGTCATAACCATTTACAATAAATTATTTGGCTAAAGCTTCTTCTCAGGGGATTATGGTTTGTTTTATCAAAGGACCAAGGCTTCTCTGGATTCACATGGCTTACAGAAACAGAAAGGAAGTTCTTCAGTAGACGCTCCAATTTACCACCCAGGTCCAAACATGCTCCCATCACCTCTGGTATTTTCAACATGGGTTGATCTTTGCTGTTGATATCAGAGGAGGTTACTTATCAACGGTTATAATTAATGTGATATTCAATGGTGTTTAAAATGTATCATTTAATAAGATACAGAGTTGACATTTATAGGTTAAACATCTGTCATGTTCATCGTTTACTACATTACCCAAAATTTCATTTGACTACCCATTGATAGTGGGATCGATGCAGCGGCACTTTAGTCATTTAGTCTGTCCAGTTCTCTCACCTTCTCATCAGTACCCTCCGCTCAAACAGATCAGCTTCCAAAGCTTCAGCTTTAAATCGTCACCATCCCGCTCGTCAGCCTTAACCATGACGCTTTGTTATGCAGCTGTGTTGCATTCTGGAACCTTGAGTCCAGAGTTTTACATCAATGTCTCCATTACTTCTACCCTGGATTTCTCATCAATATGGTATTAAGCATCACTGGGAAATCTTGAGAGAGAAACGTTATTAATTATGTTTGAGATCATTTAAAAGTTTTCTCCTATTATCATTGCGCTAGCAGTAATAATGTCACCCTAACTTCTCAAAGGAATAACAAAAATACAACACTTAACATTAGGATTAGTGAACACATCATAAATGAATAAAATATATATATAAATATATATATATAATACGTTTCAGGGTGAAGTTTTCCATTAGGACAGAAGCCCTAAGAGGCTATGGATTTACATATATCCCTAAAGATAGCTTTCTGAACTCATGTTTATTGCATAATTTGCTATTTTGGAACACTAATTGGAAGACTATTCCATAACTGTGGGGCTCTATGAGAGAAAGCTCTTCCCCGTGCTGTAGCCTTCGCTATTCGAGGTACCGTCAAATAGCCTGCATCTTTTGATCTAAGTAGGCGTGGCGGATCATAGAAAACCAAAAGGTCGCTTAGATACCGTGGTGCGAGACCGTTTAGTGCTTTATAAGTTAATAATAGTATTTTATAATCAATGTGAGATTTCACTGGGAGCCAAAAGTGTGAAAGTAGTGTGAAAGTAAAAGAAAGTTCATTCTAGTTTTTATATGAAGTCTGTTTTGTTGAACTAATCTACTATCTGTGGATTATGATCTGATTAATCTGATTTAATTATGCAAATACACTTAAGTCTTAATTATGTAAAATGTTAGACACGTCTCCATTTGCATTTACACATCATGCTTGTGGCCCTGTGCTCAGTAGTTTTCATATTAATTTTTTTCCAACATAATATCAAACGTTCTTCTGTGCTGAGATGCACTGAGGTAGAGAAAGATCTCCCTGCAGAGGGCAGAGTGTTTCTACACTGGTGCAAGAACCGTTCAGGGACAATGTTTTTCTCGATTGAAGTGGCTCATTTGAATGTGGAAATAGCAACTAGGCTGGATCCTTGGTGCATATATTATTTAAGATTGACTGCCAATTAGCGTGGTACACATTTATGTCCTATGTTGTATTATCACTGTTACACATTTGGTTTAAAATGTTTTTGTAAATGTAAAATTTCCACCTGCCCCATGGTAGGCTACTGACGTGATTTTGAAGTTATAACTGTAGTAATAATAGTCTTTAGACAGCACTCCAAAACCTCAAAATGCTTTATATATAAAACATCCAATCTAGAGGTTATGAAAGAGGTTAGACGTCCAACCTAGAGGTTATGAAGGAATGCACTAGCGTGTCTGCATCACATTAGACTAGCATGTTTCATTATAACGCTTTGTCTCAAATGATAATATGCTATTTTAGTGATTGCATGGAAAACAAATAATAAACCAGGGTCCTTAGCTTTTGTTTTTGTTTTCACAGGATAGATATCTACCTCTAGAGTGAAGTAAGCAACCGTATACCGCAACGCTGTTTAATCTGATGGTCATAAAGTGCTGATTTAATTTCTATAACAGCAGCTCTGACAGTAGTTTCTCCTGCGAAGCAAATTACAGGTTTATATACTTGAGCTTTTCTGTTTATTTAACATTTATGGAAGGAGTCTCCAGTGTCAGTGCTTTGTAACAGTCAGGGTTAAAGCTGTAACTTTAACTCTTCTAACATGGGAAAGTCTTCAGGATAGGGGACTTTGAGTATTGCAGTTTCTTTATAACATGACAAGCTGCTTTATTTATTTCTTTTTACAGAGAGGCTGGTGACAGAATGATAACAGGTGATAACAGGAAGTAACTTTTTTTTCAGGCCATCTCTCCCACACTACTACCTGCACTCACACACAGCTTTAACACATCCCTCTCCACCAGCCCCAGCCCTATTGCTTCAAAAAAAAAGTGGGAAGTGGTAGCGCAATGGTTAGGATGTTGGACTTCTGATCAGAAGGTCATGAGTTCAAATCCCAGCTCTGCCAAGGTGCCACTGAGCAAGGTGGGCTTAACCCTCACCTGCTCAGTTGTATAAATGAGATAATTGTAAGTCCCTCTTGGATAAGGGTGTCTGCCGAATACCATAAATGTAAAACACAAAAACACTTAACTTTGTGGTTGTAGTTGCTGTTGACAACTACAGACCTGTCTCCCCCCTCACATTTCTGTCCAGAACCCTTAAAAGAGCTGTTTTCAATCAACTCTCTACTTTTCTCACACAGAACAACCTCCTGGACACCAAGCAGTCTGGCTTCAAAAGCAGTCACTCCACAGAGATTGATCTGCTTTCCATCACCGAAGACTTACGACTAGCAAGCTCAACCTCAAGATCATCTGTCCTCATCTTACTTGACCTCTCTACTGCCTTTGACACTGTGAATCATCAAATCCTCCTGTCAACTCTCTCCAGACTAGGCATCACCGGAATGGTTCTGCGCTGGGTGGAATCCTATCTCTCAGGCAGATCCTTCAAGATATCATGGAGGGGAGGGGTATCTGAATCTCAGCAACTCACAACTGGGGTTCCCCAGGGGTCCAGTGCTCTTTTCTATTTATACTACATCTCTTGGGTCTGTGATTGAGTCTTAAGGCTTCTCATATCACTGCTATGCTGATGACACCCAGCTCCATTTGTCCTTCTAGCCTGAAGATCCATCCGTCTCTGCACGTATCTCTGCCTGCCTGCCTGACATCTCAGACTGGATGAAGGAAAACCACCTTAAGCTCAACTTGGCAAAAACCGTCTGTGCATCCGTGCCTGCCCCTCAATCAACCACAACCTCACAGCACATCTTGGCTCAACCACACTCAAACCAACCAGGATAGCCAGGAACCTTGGGGTGACTCGATAACCACTTGAACTTTACAGACCACTTTCAACAACTGCACGGTCCTGTAGGTTCATTCTGTACAACATCATGAAAATCAGACCCTATCTCACTAATCAGGCTACACAACTACTAGTCCAGGCTCTTGTTATTTGTTATCTCAAAACTGGACTACTGCAACGCACTACTCCCGGGCCTCCCAGCCAGCTCCATCAAACCCCTTCAAATGATTCAGAATGCAGCAGCCCACCTTGTTTTCAACCAGCCCAAAAGGACCTACGTAACACCCCTCTTCATCTCCCTCCACCGGCTTCCTGTATCCGCCCGCATCAAATTCAAGGCCTCGATGCCCACGTATAAGACTTTGTCTGGAACAGCACCTCCCTACCTCAACACTCTCCTTGAGGTTTATGTGCTCGATTAATGACCGACGCTTAGTAGTGCCTACTCAGTGAGGCATGAGGTCCCATTCCAGAACCTTCAAACTGACTGTCCCTCCCTACTGTGGTAGAATGAACTTCCAACCTCAATCCGGACTGGAGAATCTGTCACTGTCTTCAAAAAACGGCTAAAGACCCACGCTCTTCCGTGAACACTTATCTCACCCCTAACTTGTCCCCTGGTGCCCCTTAAAAAAAATCTGCACTTACAACGCTCTTACAACGCTGCTCTGTGCACTTTGCTCCTCTAGAACTCAGTTAAAATTTTTGTATGGTAGCACTACTCGTATTGTTCTCTGCTTGATATATCGTTTTGCTTCCTTTTTTGTATCTCCTCATTTGTAAGTCGCTTTGGATAAGTGTCTGCTAAATGAATGAATGTAAATATAAAGTAAATGTTCACTTGTTTCACTCTTTCCGCATCACACCATCCCATCACTGATTATTTTCCTATAACAGCACAGCCCATTGTGTTGTATCCCTGTGCAGGTAGAGTTTGTTTAGGAGATGGAACTTTCTATCCGTGCAAGCTTTTATGCCTTTAGGCAATCTTTTATTTTGTGTAGTTGAGCTAATGAATCTGTTTAAACTGAACCTTGTGGGGAAACCATATAAAGCAAGTTTTTAATCTTTGAATCATTTCCATGTAATGAAAACAAACGGTCTGGCCGGTACAATAGAAACCACACAGTGTTTTGGAATGCACTCAGTTGAAACAGTTGATTCTTTACTATAATGCTTCAGGAAACTTCAGACTGAAATACTTCACGCTTGTTATTCCTACTTTCACCCAATCAAAATAGGTCCATTGCACCAATATCAATATGTGCCTGAGATGTTGTTGGCAAGCGGATTTTATATTCCTCCAGGTTAACAAATAGGCTACTTGAACTGAGTGGCTATTATGAGGAGTAAATGTGGTATGTGCTTTCCAAAAAAAAAAAAAAAAAAAGGAAAAGAAGAAAAACACCAGTCTACGGTGGCGGGTTATAAAAATGAGCTCTGCAGCTGGCAGAAGGCTCTCATTTGGATGGCTCCTGAAACTGGCCCCAAGTTCTCTGTACTGCATTTTCTGGACTTTCAGGACTTTTCTAGGACTTTTAAAGTGAGTGTAAAGGCTCAGGACATCTAACAACTCTCCCCAGATTGTTTTGAGCATCGTGTAATCGTTTTTATTAGGAATATGAGTCGCCTTTGCATCATACTGCTGCTGATTATGTGTATTGGTCAGATTCACAGCATTTATGGGCAGGTGAGTGAAGAAGATAGCAATCTTCTATTGTATGCTTTTATTTTTTTCCACAAACATTGATCAATCTTATGATGCAAGCCAAGAATGTATGTTTGTACTTTATTCATACAGTTAATCCTAGGGTTATGATATCAAGTTTCAGTTTTTAGTTACATCATTTTTTTAAAAAAAGGTAAAGTTTGTATTAATGTGTTATTGTGGGTATAAATACGAGATTATGTTACAAATATATATTAAGATACACATCAAAGCAACATCTTATGCTTTATGCTTCCGTGTGTAACCTGAACATGAAGATTAATACATTCTGCTTGAGGCAAAATATTTGCACAGGAAGTGTTTAAAGGTCAAAGACAGACCCCATAGCTCTGTGTATGTGTGTGTGTGTGTGTGTGTGTGTGTGTGTGTAAGAGAGGTCAACAGAGAGGACTGTCACTCATACAAATACTCTATACATGCTGAACACAACAGTCTAACTTCTGGTTATGAGCACATAGTGTACATTATAGGTAGGTAGGTAAGAGGCAAGGTAAAAGGCTTGGAATTTGTTGGAATAAATTTATTAATAAAAATAAAATAACAATAATAATAATAATAATAATAATGATGATGATGATGATGATACATATAGTTGCAAGCAGCAATTACGGGGCCACTGATGAAATTTTGTGAAAATCAGACAAAAAGTCTAGGAGGAGTTTGAAAAAGTAGGTTGTACAGAAAATTCAAAATGGCAGAAAAATTTTCATGACAGTAAACATTATGTGGTGCATTTGACTCAGCACAAGTCAAGGAATCAAAGGGAAAAAAATTGTTTCTAACCCTTACAGTTCAAAAGTTATTAACATAAAGATGCATGCAAATTTGACCTGTTGGTGGCGCTAGACAGTTTGAGATAGCAACTCCAAATTTGCTATGGAAACATTTCAGACTGTCTCCTATCCGTGTGCCAAATTTCAGAATTTTCCGAAGTACGGTTCTATGGGCTCCCATAGACTCAATAGCGGAAGAAGAAGAAACAAAATAATAACAATAGGAACACTAACGATTACAATATAATCATCATCATCATCATCATCCACCTCACCAGTCATTAACCAATCCCTAATCAGCTAACATATTTTAAATACTAAATAGTTTTAGATTTTCAAACTTTAGATCTTTTTTTTTTTGAAGCAAAAAAAAAAAATCCAACTGTCACCAATGTAAAAAACTAATTTCCCCCTTAAACTTAAAATCTGGTTGTGCCACCTTTAGCATCAATAACTGCAACCAAACGCTTCCGATAACTGTAGAGCAGTCTTTCACTTACTTCTACGACTAGGATTTACTCCTACACTTTGGATCGTTTCTTGCTGCATAATCCAGTTGTGCTCGAGTTTCAACTTACAGACTGAAGACCGGATATTCTCCTTTAGGATTTTCAGGTACAGAGCAGAATTCTTGTTTCCCTCAATTATTGCAAGTTGCCCAGGCCCTGAAGCAGCAAAGCATCCCCACACCGTCACACTACCACCACCATGCTTGACCATATGTACGATGTTCTTTTTGTGGAGTTCAGTGTTTGGTTTACTCCAGATGTAACGGGTCTCCTGTCTTCCAAACAGTTCCACTTTCGACTCCTCAGTCCACAGAACATTCTCCCAAAAGGTTTGAGGCTCACCAAGGTGTGTTTTGGCGAAATTCAGACAAGCCTTAACGTTCTTCTGGGTTAGCAGTGGTTTTCATCTCGTCACTCTTCCATGGATGCCATTTTTGCTCAGTGTCTTTCTGATAGTTGAGTCATGAACAGTGACCTTTATTGATGCAAGAGAGGCCTGTAGTTCCTTTGATTTTGGCTCTTTTGTGACTTCCTGGATGAGTCGTTGCTGTGCACACGGAGGAATTTCATTACTGTGCTGAGTTTTTCCATTTGGAGATAACGGCTCTCGCTGTGGTTCTTTGGAGTCCCAGAGTCTTTGAAATAGCTTTGTAACCCTTCCCAGACTGATGTATTTCAATCACCTTCCTCCTCATCATTTCTGGAATTCCTTCCATCTTTGGTATAGCGTGTTACCGGGTAAGATCTTTACACCTACTTCATGCTGTTGAAAAAGTTCAGTTTAAGTGTTGATGTGATTGAACAGGGTTTGCAGTAATCAGGCCTGGTTGTGTCTAGTCCAGCTGAACCCCGTTATGGATGCAGCTTCATAGATTTGGGGGAATTAGTAACCACAGGGGCAAATACATTTTCACACAGGCCCAGGATAACATTTTTTTGCGTCAATAAATAACATTTAAAAACTGTATTTTGTGTTTACTCAGGTCACCTTTGTTTCATCTTAGATTTAGTTTTAATTTCTGACACAATTTAGTATGAGATGTACACAAAAACAGAAGAAATCACACCACTGTATACACGTACAGAATATATACAGTTTTACTATACTATAATCGTATGTACTTAAGGCGTCTATAGTATATTTCTATAAGGGAAATGTTATAGAAGCTTGAGTCAGTATGCAATAATTGTGTAATTATACTGTAAATAAAATGAAATGTTTTGCAGAAGCCATAAAAAAAAGAGAGCACTGTCGAATTGCATTACTCTCTCTTTCTGCATGAGTCTCCACCGATCCATCATAACGCCATGCTTCATAATCAACGAACAAGATGTTTTCACAGGATGTGCAAATATTTAGCTTACTTACATAAGTCATGCAAGATGAAAACATGAGGGGAGAGCGCCCTTCCCCTTGACGGAAGCCAATGAGAAGCAAGGAACCCTGCATGCCCAGTATTGTGAATGTTAAAGGTTGAACTGAAACACTTTATCCCAGAATGCTCAAAATGAATAACATACAGCGATATTTCAGATTCGAAAGATAAATTCAAGCGGATGGGCTCCATTTTGAGTCAAGGTTGCTTCCTCGTGTCATCTCAGGGAGATTGATGTCCTCCCGGTGTCTGTGTGGGTTTCCTCCGGTTTCCCTGCTTGCCTCCAACCTTCCAAAAATATGCTGGAAGGTAGATTTGTGACTCGAAATTGCCCCTAAGTCCGCATGGTTTCCTGCAATAGACTGCCATCCTATCCTGGGTTGGACTGCGGATCCACCACGACCCTGACCAGGATAAATCACTAACTGAATATGAATGAGTGAATTAATACGCTATATGGCCAAATGTTTTTGGATACCATCACACCCGGACGTGGTTCTTCCTCAAACTGTTGCCACAAAGTTGGGAGCACACAATTGTACAGAATGTCTTTGTATGCTGTAGCTTTACAATTTCCCTTCAGTGGAATTAAGAAGCCCAAACCTGTTCCAGCATGACGATGCGCCTGTGCATAAAGCGAGCTCCATGAAGACATGCTTTGAAGACGAGATTGGAGTGGAAGAACTCGAGTGTCCTGCACAGAAACCTTGACCTCAACCCCACTGAACACTTTCGGGATGAACTGGAACACCGACTACACCCCAGATCTCCTCACCCAACATCACTGCCTGAAGGCCTTCCCAGAAGAGTGGAGGTTATTATAACGGCAAATGGGGCGCTCAATCTGGAATGGTATGTTCAACAAGCACATATGTCAGATGTCTACAAACGTTTGGCCATGTAATGTATTTCCAATCAATTCCACTGGAAAAATTCATCATCAAGAAAGTCATTCACCTTGTTCATGTTTATTACACCTGCTACTGGATTTCTTGTGCGCCTTTTCAATCACTTCTGATGACGTATCAGTGTAATCACTTAGCACAACAGTCAGTGACTGGCTGTGTGAATCTACACTCTGGGCTAGAAAGAAATCAGCCCCAGCTTCTATTTCTTACACATGATATTGTTGTATTTGGTCCCACCAAAGTTTTAAAAATTTTTTTTAACCCATTCAAGCCACTTGTTCACAACAAATACGATGATGTGGATGGCAATGTTTTAAAATACGACTTATTTCTTTATTCTCTTCATTTTTTTTTTATCTTCATTTATACTAATCCTGTTCCCAAAACTCTGAAGTAAGAAGTAGGGTTAAAGTCTTGCCAACAGTTTTCAGTCTAGCATTTCAACACAGCCCTGGCTGTTTCCTACTTCTGAACAAATCATCTAAATTCCTTCGACTGAACCACATCAGGACTGCACCTTCCTTTTTTTCGGAGCATGTAAAGCTCTGTTCATTCACCTCGCGAGCACAATCTAGTCTTTCAGCTCCGAGCTCCGTCCTCCATTTACAGGTGACGTCATTCATGTCATGAGGCCAGACACTGCATCATTCACAACTGAACACAGGCCACTGAACAAAACCACCACATGCTTTAATCGTGTACAGGACTGGCGAGTAGACGGATTAGGAGAAGTAGAGCTGCCAAGGCTGTAAAAAAAAAAAAAAAAAAAAATGTACGTGAATGATGGTCTGAAATTGACGAATAAATCTAATTGCTCAGTAATCCTAAAGAAGAAACTGTATATTATACACCAATGTGGGAATATCAATTAGTTATTCTGTCAATGTGATGTTATCCTGGTTACCAAATATATATCCAGATCCAAAGATTTTTTTTTTAAGTACAAGCACATAAACTCTTTGAAAGCTGTATTATGATTAACTGCCAAACATTAACAGTGGTCCTCTTTATACCTGTTTTGTATACCACATTGCTGTTATAGATAAATCATCAACTCTGTTGGGCCACGTCACATTACCATGTCATTCATTATTTTCCTATAACAGCACACCCCCCATTGTGTTTTCTTCCTTGCTTAACCCTATGAACTATAAGCAACTCCAAGGAAGTGAGTCCAGATTACATTCCTACACACATTTCCTATTAGTCTCACTGCAATTATTAAGTAATATAGTAATACGCGTGAAGATGAAAAACATATCAATAAGCCTGGAGTTCTAATTGTTATCTTGGCAACTCGCTACATCACAGCATTGTGTCTGTTCCCGCAGGAATGTCTCAGTACTCAGGAGCTGCAAAATTCCCTACGCCAAGCACAAAAGCTGCTCGCATCACACGAGACCTCGTACCTGCAGAGTCTCCGCAGCCTGAAGAGGAAAATCAGCCAGCTGCAGAACAGCACGGCTCGTGTGGCAGCCAAACCCAGTGATGGTAGGAGCTTCTAATAATTATCGTCAGTTTGTGAGGAAGTAAAAAAAAAAATCACAGTGGATGTAATAATGCATTAACTCATTCTCTGTTTCTACACAGCTTCCTGTCCAAAACTGGATGCTCCCCTCAATGGACGAAAATTGGGGAAGGTTCTACTGCCGGGTCATGAGGTTCACTTCCTGTGTGACTCAGGCTACGAGCTGGTGGGCTCTGAGACTCGGCAGTGTAAGGAGTCGCTCACCTGGAGTGGCCAACATCCCATCTGCAAGGGTCAGCAATACACATGAGGAAATAAATATATTAGTACCATTAACCTTAAGGAAGTGGTTATAAGGCTACATGACCCTATATAAGTCTTTTATGTCAGCTGTTGGACTGCGTCTTTTTATTTATTTTGATGCCAAGTTGACATACCTGAGTGATGTAACGTAGTTTTGTTAGCATAAGCTTATGACACTCAAACGTGTTCATAGGGCTTCATAACACCTACTTAAGCCCTATATGGCAACTGACGTAAAGCTTCCTAAACATTTATAAAGGCTTTTCTGTGTCAGCTCTTGAGCTGCTTTTGTCAGTTTTGTGGTCTGACAACTTACTGTGCTCACAGGGCTACATAACATCCATATAAGCCCTATATGACAACTGACATAAGTCTAAATAAGCCTAACCTGTATCAGCTGTCGGGCTGCTTTTGTCAATTTGACATTAAGTCGACATAATTGTGTGAAGTGACAGGTTTATGTTGACATAAGGTTGTTATATGACTCTTTACTGTGTTCACAGGGCTGTGTGACACCCATATAAGCCCTATATGGCAACTGACATAAGTCTACATTAGCGTTTATAAAGGCTTGTTTAAATGTATGTCAGCTGTTGGGCTGCTTTATCATCCAGTCGACATAACACCTGTGTGAAGTGATGGAATCTGTTGACATAACGACGTGTTATGACATCTTACTGTGTTCCCAGAGCTACACAACATCTACATAAGCCCTTTATGACAACTAACATAAAGTTACATAAACATTTATAAACATATAAGGCTTATCTGTCTTTCAATTAGCATTGTGGCAGTTGTTAAGATGTTCTGATGGACAGTAAATCAGCTCAGAAAGTGTCATAACTACCTTATGTCATCTGTATGATCTGTGCTACCTGATTCAGACGTGGACATTTTATGACAGCTAACATCTGTCGGAATGAGCCTTCAGAAATGTTGCTGTAGGTTTATATCCTTGTCATAAAGATCTTATGTAGCTGTATAAACACCACCCTTACGTTGACTTTTTACCAACGTTCGCAGAGCGTAAACGTTACAAAGGCCCATATTTTTTTGTGCAGCATGCCAAAGTTTTTGGATTAGGTCCTGTGTCACGGTTGCTTTCTCACTCCTTATACATGTCGAGCCTCATTACTCATCCTTTCTCAACTCCACCCGTCACCCTCACTTCCCTCATCATTGCTTTTATTTCTTCCTGTCTCTAAAATGCTCTTTTACACATCGCTTACATTATCACCCACATTGTTCCCCAGGAAAAGAAGTTTCCCATTTCACACGCTCCTCGGCATGATTGAATTTCATTTGGCTTCTGTACTTTTTTCTTCTTCTTTTTTTTTTGTGTCCCAGCACATTGTTTTACACACCATTTAATTCCAGACAGCAGTCCAACAAGTCGATTAGGCTCAGCGAACGCTCCATCGGCACGAGAGAAAGCTGGCTGTGAAAGCACACAGCACAGGACATACTTTACTTAATCTCTGCATCAGTATCATAGTATAAAGTTACACGAAAGCTATCAGAACTCTGCATACCTTAATGCATCTGCTTGGTGTTAGGGATAGATTAATGACTGAATTCCTGTCTTTCCTCAGAAATAAACGAGTGTACCTCTTCACCCTGTGCCAATGGGGGTTCATGCACAGATGAAGTGAATGGATTCACATGTGCTTGTGCCAGAGGATGGGCTGGACCTACATGCCAATCTCCAACACCAACATGTAAGGCTATTGAGATTCTTTTAAAAACAAAGCCATACTTCATTCGGGTTTTAATTCGGATATTTTTCCCCACACGCATACTTTGTCTTGACAATGCTAATGTTGGTACTTTTTCTTTTTTTAAACGCCATTCTCAAACTGCCCCTGGCTGTCCACACTGCTCAGTCTTTCACTATCCTCAAACACAAACTGAAGGAAATCTTGGACAAAAAAAAAACCCAAACAAACTTGTGCAGGACTTATTGGTTTGTGCATTTACTTCTGCAACAGCACTGATGTCTGTTTCTGGCCGTGTCTTAAATTGTTGGCATCTTTAGACTCGGTGTGATCTGCCCAAGCATAAAGACGTGTTTGTTTTCCAAGCAGACAAGCAGGCACGTCTGAACTTCGCTGTGGATAAAAGCGTCTGCCAAATGCTGTAAATGTAAATAAAGCAAACAAAATTCTGCACTACACAACTGGAAAGCACACATTTAGAGTAATGCTCTCTTCAATTCATCTTGAAAACCCACTCACGAATGAGGCTGTTTTTAGGTCGCATAACCTCCTGCAAGCCGGAGTCCAAGAAGAAGCCATAAACACTATAAATATACATTTATATACACTTTAAAAAAAAAAAAATCTAATCTGTTTTGATTAAGCCATGACACAGTGGCACAGTGACACGGCGTGTTGCATGAAAAGCTTTTCAAGAGATGTGTATTTTCTACAGTCGTTTTATCGCTAAGGCTTTTTTGCTTATCTCGACTGGTAAACAGATTTAAAGGTGCAGTCTGTAATTCCGAAAAGTGTTTCTAGACCTGTAATAATCACAGAATTTCAAAGATACTTTATATAAAATATGATTCGCAATATAGCCACGTAACAGAGCTGACTAGCTTCTTTATTTTTTTAGGCTTCTATTTGACATTTTTTTCCGGCCCAGAAATGAGCTTTTCTGTTTCACTGTTCAACTATCGCAAGCCCTATTAAAGTGTATACTAGAGTATGTATATGCAGATGATACCTTAATTGTTTCCTGATATCTGTTATCATTCTCTTCCACCAGTTTTTGTCACCACAACCAACATCTCTGCTGCCACCTCTGGAGCTGCAGCTGCCACCACGTTTCCTTTAACAACTCTGCTTCCATTTGTGCAGCCGTCCAAGTGCAGCCAGGTCCAGGGCACCACACACTGCACCTGTGAGGCAGGATATACCATTTCAGGCCGGGACACCAGCATTTGCACAGGTGAGCACTGGTCAATCTGAATATTACTGAGATATGTAGGGGAGCACGGTGGCTTAGTGGTTAGCACGTTCGCCTCACACCTCCAGGGTCCGACGTTCGAGTCCCGCCAGGACCATGTGTGTGCGGAGTTTGCGTGTTCTCCCCGTGCTGCGGGGGTTTCCTCTGGGTAGTCTCCTCCCCCAGTCCAAAGACATGCATGGTAGGCTGATTGGCGTGTCTAAAGTGTCCGTAGTGTATGAATGGGTGTGTGAGTGTGTGTGTGATTGTGCCCTGCGATGGACTGGCACCCTGTCCAGGGTGTACCCCGCCTTGTGCCCGATGCTCCCTGGGATAGGCTCCAGATTCCCCGTGACCCTGAAAAGGATAAGCGGTATAGAAGACGGATGGATGGACTGAAATATGTACAGTATTTCACAAAACTACACACAAATTCTATACCTCTTCCAAAATATTCCTGAGCAAGGATTTTGACTTGATCATATATACATTTTATGGGGTAAAAAAATCGCAAATCTAATCATATGGTGGGGGAAAACACCTGTATGAGCCAGCATCCCAATGGGGGGCTGCCTCTTCCAAATTTCCCGAGTCATACATGTCACTGTGACATCAGCCATGCCTTCTGGTTGCAAAAACAAAGCAAGTATAATGTATAATGATGTTGGGAGTCAGAATCAGAAAAATGTTCATGAACACGTTTGTTTTTAACGCGAATGATTGAATCGGATACCTTTCCAAGCCAGCTAAAAAAGATGGTTGTGTTCACAGGCAGTTAGGAGGGTTTGAAAAGTGAGAGTTGAAATTTCACTGAGAATTTTAACATGAATCTATGGTTTGTGGCTCAACTTGATTCAGACTCTAGAGCCAGGTTGAACTCCGCTTCTCTAGACTTGGGGGCTCGGGTCAGATTCTGCTGCTTGAGACGCTGGACTAAACTCTTTTTGACTCGATTTGAACTGCGAAATCGATTAACTCTATGGGAATATAGACTCAGCTTGACTATAGACTATAAACCAATCTGTGGTTTGTGACTCAATTTGATTCAGACTCTAGTTCTAGAGACTGTGGATTCAACTCAGACTAATAATGGACCATTTTTGATTTTGCAAACCTACTCGAGTTGTGATCTAAATAAATATGAAATACTCTTATTCAGGAACAACGGTCCTTTTAGCTCAGCAAAGGTGGCGATAAAAAGACACACCAGAATACTGTCACCCTGTGTTTTTGGTATTTCCTCAGACATTGATGAGTGTGAGGTGTTCCACAACGGGCTGGCAGGTCGTTTGTGTGTGCATGCTTGTGTTAACACCCCGGGTGGCTATCGCTGTTCATGCCCAGCTGGCTACGACGTGAGCCGAGATGGCCGAGGCTGCAGAGGTGAGTCACCCCAAGCTTGCCACCATTTTCTTTCTATATGTTAAAGCAGAAAGTAAACGAGCTAAATCTAGATGTTTACCATGCATACACACATTTTCTCCTGATCCTGCGTACAGACATCGATGAGTGCGCCACAAGGCAGAACAACTGCACCCATGATCGGCTGTGTATTAACACGTATGGAGGTTTTCAGTGCGTAAAGGTGGAGTGTCCACGCAGCCGAAATGTGACCTACGTCAAAACCTCACCCACGTAAGTATATTGATAGCACATGACGATCTATGTCACTGTTTAGTAATATGCTCGCAAATAATATCTACTGGACAGAGCGGTGCCTCTCGGGCATATTCCAGCCAGATTCACCGGGAGTCTAATCCGACCAAAATCGCATTGAATTCCAAGTTGAGATTATTTATCTCGGGTTTACATTTGAAGCTTTAGATTAGGAAAGAAGAGCTTTTTTTTTACAAATAACACCTTGTTGTAACTAGTATCATTCAAACAATTCAATTCAATGAGCAGTCAATTCAATTTGGACCCTAATATACGTAATGTTCCCATTCTGTTTGTTTTCATTGAACCAGGCGCTGTGAAAGGAACCCCTGCCCTGTGGACAATAAAGCGTGTTCTCGGGCTCCTAACTCCATCTCATACCACCACATGTCACTGGTGTCAAATCTCTCGGCTCCGCGGGTCATGTTCCGGGTTTCGGCGGTGCGGATGATTGGAGATACTCTGCGTTTCGCTGTGCTAGGGAGCCGCGGGCGACGCCATTTCAGCGTCCAGCGTTCGGACCGGCAGACCGGCGAGCTGCTCCTGCTCAACCCCTTGCAGGGTCCTGACACCCTTGAGGTGGAGGTGGAGATGAGCGAGCTGGAGAAGAGGGCGCTGATTGCGCGCTACATCACCAAGATCACCATCTTCATCTCACAATACGAGTTCTAGGTCCGGAGTTCAAGAGGAACACTTAATATTGTTGTCTATAATAATAATAATAATAATAATAATAATAATAATCATCATCATCATCATCATCATCAGATTTGACACTGTCTATATACTGTATGATAAATCCAGTTGAAGTTCTGGCTTATAGTGCGGTCCAAACGTCTGAGTCCAGTTTTTATTAAGTCTATTATTCCATGGAAAACACATTTTTAAAGGAGCACTGTGTGATTTTTAGCGCCTTCTGCTGCCTCTGAGGTGAACTGCAAACGTAATAAAAAATAACTGACCAGGCCTCACCTTCCCTCCAAATTGACTTCACCCCCTCTGTTGCCTCTTTAATTTTTTGATTTTATTTTATTTTGTTTATACAAAAAAAAAAAAAAAGGGCAGGGCTGAGCAGCTCTCAGAGGCGGTGCCAATTTACAGGCCAGAAAACCAACCAACCAAAGCTTGGCAATATCGCAAATCTTTTTCTTTCTTTTTTTTTTTTTTTCCTGAAATGTGTTTTTGAAGTTGATTATTCATGATATTATTGATTATCACAGACCTAGAAACGCTTTTAGAAATTACAAACTGCACCTTTAAGTCCAAAACATTTCTCACAAATGTAGTCGTTATCAGGTGTTAGTGCTAGTTAACTCTGAGAGTTGTAACGTGTACATGTTGAGATTTGAATATAAATATAACTGATAGGATAACTTTGAAGAAAACAAAATCCTATGATAATAATAATAATAATAATAATAATAATAGCCAACAGCTAATGTTAGCCAATATCCTGTAGTGTGTGAACTGGATAGTCGGTTCCATGCTAGTTTTCTGTGAACAGTTCTTGCGTGTGGATTCAGACGTTTGGACTTTATTCTATGCCAAGTATTTAGTTGTGCAATCTTGTTAATCAAAAAAAAAAACAAAAAAAAACAAGGAAACATTTATTATTTATTTATTTCTTCAAACTTGTAGCTAATGGTACACGTTGTAGACGTTCTCTTTCCCAGTGTCTCACTGCCTCTATACATGCGTGTAAAAGCAAATGTACTGAATGACTCCAGATTGATCTGTAATAATATCCAACGCTCGGTTATTTCCAGTAGGAGTTAAAGCTACAGCATGGCTGACAGCTGGATCACCTCTGCACTCGAACAGAGCAAATGACCTACGTCATATGTATACGTTTACTGTATCTACCATAATATCGTGTGTACGAGTTCCTGACGCGACTGAACTGACCTATCTACAAGGCTTGTGATAGTTGAGGCTCTCTATGTCATGACTGTAGCGACATACTGGACATGTGATTGCTTATCTCGCTGTAGTGCGAGTCAATTTAGAGCTTTTCATTGTCGAGATCTCCCACAGAATGAAAAAAATGTCAAGGAAACGTAGGTTTTGACTGGAGTGAAAGTTTTTAAATACGTCTTTTAGTACTGAACGACTGGAAAGATGACCGTTGTGGTCATGTACAAGAGGAGGAAATTGAACCGCAAGCAAAAATGACGTTTATTTAGGGGCCAGATGTGTGTGGAAGAGAGAACGCACTAAAAATGGATCGCTCACGGTGTCTTTTTTATGAGCCAATTAAAGTCATGGATGTCTCTGGTCACTCATTGGTCAATGGAGTTTGCTCACGGGTATTCATTTTCGGGTTTCTTTTGTCACAGAGCCTAAAAGACACCCTCAGTGATGAAGAGATTACAGTACCTGGGTGACATGTACCCCTTTTAAACACTGGCAAAGATTGGATACTTCGACCATTCTTCTTACTACACGAATTATGAACGGACTAAAATTGCACTTCTTGGTAAGACGTTAGCCCTGGCACACAAATCTCCGCTTTACTCCAGGTCAAAGAGGTGCTGTGTTCTTGCAGTTTGCCGTTTTCACGAGTGTTTATGTAACACCGCAAGTAAAAACAGTGTATCTGAAGGGTATATTCAGATGCACAGTGATACACGGTGTCCGTGTGTGTCACTGTAAATACAGTACATGAAAGTGTTTCTGCTTGTGTGTGTGTGTGTGTGTGTTTACGTGACAAAGAGGTTTTAGTTTTGCCACAAACTATTAGTCTGTGTGTGAAAGTAAAAATGTTTCACTGACACGTCACATAACACTTCATGAACCCGGAGCGTTCACCTTCTGAGCTGTAATCGTGTACATGCAGGATGTAAGATAAACAAAATCGGGGTGGACGAGTTCGAAACATCATAACGTAACGCTAAGAAGCGGTAGCTAACGTCATGTCGTTTTGTATCACGTAGCTAGCTAGCTAGCTTAGTAAAGTACATTCATACAGACTAATAGAAAGGATTCACGAATGTGTTGTATGTTTATTAATCCTTTGATTGAATCCGTGACAACAAATCAGCATCTTCGGCCAAAGTTTCAGCTATGAGATGTGATGTTCGGTCTTCGCATCACACGTAGAGATATTTATTCAGCAGCTACGTGTGAGTCTGGGTGTGTTTTGCATGCCACTGGATCACTAAAGATCAGTGAAAGGGACAGCACATGCAAGGATAGAGTGTACGAATGTCTGAATGCATCCTGTTGACATTGAAAGGGCTGAATAGAGAGAGATACACACCGTCCCCTTCTCATCATTTTTGTGTTTCTGCTCGGGGCCTCCTATTTTTCAGCTGTCAGAGACATCACTCCGTGCTGAAAGACTCTTTTCCCCCTTCATTCAATCCGACTGTCTGTCTGAGTGCATCTCTGAATGCACACTGTCATACTCAGAGAGACAGAGAGAGAGAGAGAGAGAGAGAGAGAGAGAGAGAGAGAGAGAGAGGAGACAGAAGAGACAGAGAATGAGGAGAGAAGGAGAGAGAGAGAGAGTTAGAGAGAGTTAGAGAGAGACAAAGGAGAGACAGAGAGAGAAAGATAAATACATCGAGAGAAGAGAGACAGAGAGAGAGAGGAGAGACAGAGACAAAAGAGACAGAGAAAAACAAAGCGTGTGTGTGTGAGAGAGAGAGAGAGGAGACAGAAGAGACAGAGAATGAGGAGAGAAGGAGAGAGAGTTAGAGAGAGTGAAAGGAGAGACAGAAAGAGAAAGATAAATACATCGAGAGAAGAGAGACAGAGAGAGAAAGGAGAGACAGAGACAAAAGAGACAGAGAAAAACAAAGGGGGTGTGTGTGAGTGTGAGAGAGAGAGAGAAAGAGAGGAGACAGAAGAGACAGAGAATGAGGAGAGAAGGAGAGACAGAGAGAGAAAGAAATACAGCGAGAGAAGAGAGACAGAGAGAGAAAGGAGAGACAGAGACAAACAAAGGGTGTGTGAGAGAGAGAGAGAGAGAGAGAGGAGACAGAAGAGACAGAGAAAGGAGAGACAGAGACAAAAGAGACAGAGAAAAACAAAGGGTGTAAGAGAGAGACAGAGAGAGAGACACAGAGGGGGGAAAAGAGAAAAGAGAGAGAGAAAGTGAGACACAGACAGAGGCAGAGACAGAGATTGAACACTGGGTGAGATATCCTCTTTGTCTTTTTGGGAAATCTATGACCTTATTCTATTGGCACCCTGTCCGGGGTGTACCCCGCCTTGTTCCCGATGCTCCCTGGGATAGGCTCCAGGTTTCCCCGTGACCCTGAAGAAGGATACGCGGTATAGAAGATGAATGGATGGATGGATGGATGGATGACCTTATTCTTAACCTCCTGGCAGCTGCAACCTGCTACTCCTGACACTCTCAGTCCTCCCAAAAGCTCCTGGCAAATTTGAGCTGTTCCAGACTTTTCACTACACACTGAATACATCTGAGTTTCAGATCAAAAGATGAACATGAGACGACAGATCACAATTCCAGCTTTCGTTTCCTCATATTTACACCTAGACGTGTTAAACGACTTCGAACAAGGCATCTTTTACAGCAGACCACCCAATACTTAGGTGAGCAAAAGTAATGGAACAGATACTCGCGAAGTAAATAACACCTAATATTTGGTTGCATATCCCTTGCTTACAATAACTGCATCAATCCTGCGACTCACTGACATCACCACAACTCTTGCATTCTTCTTCTGTGATCCTTTTCCATGTTTTTACCGCAGCGTGTTTCAGTTGTTGTTTGTTTCAGGGAGGTTTCTCCATTCAGTCTCCTCTTCAGGAGGTGAAATGCTGCTCAGTTGGGTGAGGGTCTGGTGATTGACTTGTCCAGTCTAAAACCGTCCACTCTTCCCCCCCGATGAAGTCCTTTGTTGAGGTGGAAGTGTGTTTTGGATCGTTGTCTTGCTGCATGATGAAGTTCCTCCCGATTAGACTGGATGCATTCCTCTGTAAATTGGAACACAGATTGCTTTTGTAAACTGAATTCACTCTGCTGCTACCATCATGACTTCCATCATCAATAAAGATTAGTGAGAATGTTCCAGAAGCAGCCACGCAAGCCCAAGCCATGACGCTACCTCCACCGTGCTTGACTGATGAGCTTGTATGTTTTGGATCATGAGCAGATCCTTTCTTTAAAGGTTCATCTTGGTTCCAAAACTTTTATGGCTCATCTCTGTATTTCTTTGCGAATTCCAATCTGGCTTTCTGATTCTTACTGCTGAAGAGGGGTTTGCATCTTGTGGTACGGCCTCTATATTTCTGCACTTCTTCGAACGGCGGATTGTGATACCTTCACCTCATCGACTGCTGTTGTTTTCCTCGGCCGACCCGCTCTATGTCTGGTTGTCAGTACACCAGACGTTTCTTTTCTTTTTCAGGACATTCCAAATTGTTCTACTGGCTATGCCTGATGCTTGTGTAATGCCTCTGATGGCTTTTCCATCTTTTCTCAGCTTCAGAATGGCTTGCTTTTCTCCCATAGACAGCTCTCTGGTCTTCATGTTGGTTTATCCTTTTTAACAACAAACGCAGTCTTCACAGGCGAAACCTAGGGCTCACACCAGGAGTAGACATCCAGAGCTATTCATTCTTCAAACAATCAATTTAACACGGCACACCTGGGCAACACCTATCAGTCATATTTTCCAATACCGTAGGTTCGAACAAAAGGTGCCATGTTCTAAGTAAATACGAGGAAACGATAGCTGAATTCTTTTGCTCTCAAACCCAAACGTCTTCAATGCATAGCGAAAACAACAGAATTGGACTTGCTGTTCCGATACTTTCGGAGAGGACCGTATACGGCAGCTGGTGTAAATCTCTGAGCTCTCTTTTTAATCGTTTGTCCCTCTTTTCTAACCTGACTGACCCTCTGTAAACCTGTCTAGCTGCTGATGAGAGAGACAGAAGGAGAAGAAAGAGTCTCTGCAGAGCACCTGCTCTGTCCCACTAACCTGTTACTGATAGTAATCCAACACCTCCATTCCCACAGCATGATGGGAAACCTGGCACAGAGCAGCTTCCTCCCTCCGCGTGACTCTGACCTCCAAAGCCACCCGCGACGTGATCCAATCGGAGCTGGATCAGATTTAAGGGGAGACTCACCACGCTGCCACTCTGCCGGAAATCTACACCAAGACAGGAGAAGAAAAAAAAACACCACACAGCAGCGCACGTGAATACGTGAAGACGCTAAAACGTCTGCAGAAGTGCTGATGCAACACAAATACGGAAGAGGAGTTCAAGTATTAGTAGGAAAATATTTATCATTTAAATTTGCTTTCAAACCCGGTATTATCTACAGTACAAAAGTTTGCGCACCCTAGGACTAAATGAGGAACACATGTAAGGAATAAAACAGTCCAGTCCTGAAGACTTTCTTGTGGCGGAAAAACGTACCTGAATGATAAGCTGTTACCATAGAAACCGTGGTTTGAATTGGATATCCGAGGTGCTGTTCTAGAAAAAAGGAATTAGATACAGTGCCCTCCAATAATATTGGCACCCTTGGAAAATATGAGCAAAGAAGGCTGTGAAAATTTGTCTTTATTGTTGAACCTTTTGATCTTTTGTTCAAAATATCCGCAGAAATACTCTGCTCTCGTGGATATCATACAATTGCAAACAAAAGACAGGTTTATATATATATATTTATATATTTAAAATTGTTAAATATAGATGTGCAACAATTATTGGCACTCCTAAACTTTTATTTATTAAAGAACAAAACGTCATACTTCTTCTGTCTGTTTATTTTTAGGTTTAATTTTGTGGGAGAAAAAAAAATGCAGAGAAACCAGCAATGTATTGTGTCCTGAAGAGTTTAGAGGAGAAATTAAAGGTTACAGTGTATTTACTATAGTCTTAGAATGAGATGTTTTTGCTGGGTGAAAAAACAGAAAGCAATGCAGCGAGTTTATAATGGATTGTGACGCTTGGTAGTAGTATTTCCTGTTTACAAATGGGTCGGCGATCACAGTATAAAGGGCTCCATTACGGTAATAAGCCATGGTTGTGGTTTGATGTGATTCAGCAGTCCAGTCCTAATGGACTTGTGATGAGAAAGGATTGATAAAAAAAAGAATTCATGGTGAAGATGGAGCTGGCAGGTATTCTATTAAGACACAATGTGAAACTAAATCAAGAATAAATGTCCTCTTGGTAACTATTACAACCATTACAGCCTAATGGGAAAATGTTTAATAGAAACCATTAAGCCGAAGTCCCATCAGGAAGCAAAATGGTGTTTAATTTGACTTTTTTTTTTTCCAGCAGGGATATTAATAGTGCGGTTTGCATTAATAAAACTGATCTCCGAATCTATTAACACCATTCAAGAGTGAAATGATTCACTGATTCAATTCAAATCTAGTCACTGAAGAAATCATTTAAAGGTTTGCAAAATCAAAATGATTACACTCAAATCCTCCTACATACACTGATAATATTACCCAGTCAGTGTCAGGTCAACATTTTCATGAGTCCTTCAAGAGCTAATAACAGAATCTCCCCTTATTACATAGCATCACGTTCGCCTCACACCGCCAGGGTTGGGGGCTCGATTCCCAGAGCTCCCCGTGCATCGGGGGTTTCCTCCGGGTACTCCGGTTTCCTCCCCCCGTCCAAAGACATGCATGATAGGCTGATTGGTGTGTCCAAAGTGTCTGTAGTGTATGAACGTGTGTGTGTTTGGCACCCTGTCCCCACCTTGTGCCCCCCATGCCTCCTGGGACAGGCTCCAGGTTCCCCGTGACCCTGAAGGATAAGCGGTATAGAAGATGGATGGATTATATAGCATCACAGACTAAAGCATCACCTTATGGACTTGTGATAAGAAAGGATTGATAAACACCTGTATGATGAGCGCTTTAGAGATTGAATGATGTTCAGAGGAGTAACACTGCCCCCTAGAGGAAGAGCCAAAACAACACACTTAAAACGTAAGAAATAATAATATGCTACAATGTTTAGCAGGAATTATAGAGCAGTTAGTGTGTTTAACATGTCCTTTAACTGAAACTTTACTTAAAAACTAAACTGAACTCAAATGAAACTTAAGGTGATATGACTATCATGATATCGGGCCTTAATACTTTTCTGTGAAATCCTGAATATTGCAAGTACTTTTATACCACTTAACGATTCCATGTACGTAGTTCATTGTATTTTTATTATTTGTTCATTTTTTGAAAACATCAAATAAGAAATAAAACCATGACACAAGGCAGGGGTACTGCTTACACCATGAAGTTGAGTTATTTCCCCTTCATTAACAGCACATCCTGAAGAGTTTTAGTCCACTTAAAACAACAAAAATTCTCATAACGATAAAAAATATATACATATATAGATATATCTATATAATATTATCTATATAACAGTTTCTGTTTACCAACACATAATATAAGATTTCTTTTCTTTCTTTTTCCCCCCCTCATGGTATTTCTCACGGACTTTTTGATACAACTAATACTCAGAAACATTCATATAAACGTGCAACTTTAAGTGAAAAAGAACGTAGATATGTTTTATTCAATCGAGTCTTTTCAATCAAATCTTCAAATATCGTCGCGATCACTGCACACAAAAACAAACCTACCTGGAAATCACTTTTCATAACCATGTGACTGATTTATTTCTTTAAGCAAATAGAACGTCTGTATGAACTTAATCTGTGTAAAGTATACTAGAGATTCGGGAATACATTTATTTATTTATTTATTTATTAATTAATAATACAGATACAAACAAGACAACTGTACAGTAGAGTATAAATACATGGAATACGATGGACAGCCTTAAAGAGTCACTTTCAGTTTAGAGAGATGAAAGGGACGGGAGTTTACAGCGGTCAAAAAACAACAAGAGTACAGACATGAACAGCATGTCCGACACTCTCCGTGCACTCATGGAGTTTGGGTGGGAAAAACGAGAAAACGTACCTCAGATTTGACTATTATTCTTCTTCCAAAAAAAATGTAAAAATAAAAATTGAAAAAAACACTCTAAAATGTTAAAAATGAAATCAAGACAACAATCTGACCACGAGTCAAAAGTCAAGGATCTGGAGGACGTTATAAAGGCCTGCAAGTTATTAGAGAATATTTATATCATATTCCCAAAAAATAAAAAATAAAAATAAATAAAAAGGGAGATTGTCTTTAAAAAAATAAATAAATAACATTAAAAAAAAGCAACACAATGTATATGAAATGTGTGACTTGTTTACATTTAGAAAGAGCTTTGTAGCTTAAGACATTTACCGAAATTACATTCTTCTTGATGTCCTAAGGGGATACGAACTTTTGCACACGATTTCACAAGCGTCACCGAATTTGAAAGGTCGTTTATCACTTATCGTCCATGTTTAACTTGGAAACCGACGCGCGGTGAGAAAATAAACTTTTTACGACCGAAGGTTTATTCGTTTAAAAGTAATACTGAAAACTATCGGGGATTTCTAGCGATGATGAGAGGGGGAATTCCAAAAAAAAACATTTTTTAAAAAAATAAAAAAATAATTCATAAATTCCTGACAGTGCAGTGTTTTTATCATTCATATGCAAACACACACACACAAACACACAGATAGAAAAACAGACACACGTTGAATAAGTGATTCGTCGTTGCGATAATAAAACTGCTGTATCTCGAAGTGTACGTAATAATAATAAAATAAAAAGAGTGTGATAAAAGCCAGACTTTTATGACCAATGGAGGTTTTCCTCAGTTCTTTACTTGAACATAACGACTTCACTGAACTTCACTGTGATGTGCAACAATAGTAAATTCAGTATTAAAAACACTTCAGACTTCACATCAGTGCTTCAGTCCCAATAAAGATGCTACGATGCATTATAATGCAGTGTATATTACACATCAACCAGGCTTCGATATGAACAGCCACTAATATATATATATATATATATATATATATATATATATATATATATATATATATATATATATATATATCTCCACCCACCCACACACTCACACACACACTACTCTTCATTCCAAAAGGGTTTTTTGTACACTTTTTATGCATATATATATATAAAAATACATTTCTTTATGTGACATGTTTTTTAAAATGGCTTGGAGAGTGTGAAAGTCTAAACATTACAATAAAACGGCACCTCTCGTTATGTGCACCGCCACAAACGCCTCGGATACCGACGCAAGCCTTCATAATGATCCGACTGTCAGAGGGTATCAGGGTTACAAAGAAAAAAAAATACGACTTTTGACTACGTAAAGACACGATCGGTCGACAGGACGGATTATTTAAAGGAGTAATCCGATTCGTTCGTACTAATTTCCATCTACTGCAGCTCACGCGTGATAGCCATAGACAAGAACTGCGACAGTTCCCTGTGCTGAAAGAAAGAAAGAAAGAAAAAGAAAAAGGACCGAATATCCTTTTTTACCCACTAGAATCCTTTTAATGCAAAGCACACTCACAGAGAGAGAGAGAGAGAGAGAACCCCCAAAAAAAACAAAACAGAGGCTATATTACAGTCTTATAATATAACATAGATTAGATTCTCAATCCAGTCCTCAGATCGTCAGCTGGTTCACCTCCAAACACACCTGAGCAGGTAGTGAAGGTTGTGCAATGTAGATTGATGTGCTTTAGAGATAGAAAGCTGGCGTTCCAGAGGACAGGACTGAAACCCTGACAAACGTTAATTCTACAGCACATATGATGATGTCTATTGCACATAGGAAGCAAAGTAAGGAGAAAAAATAAAAAGAGAGCCGTACTTTAATCCCTTACTTGCCCTGAAAGTTGCTAAGCTCCATGTCCTCTTTGCGCCGTCTCTGCTGGGCGAAAAGCGAGCTGAAGGGGTACAGCTTGGCCTTGGCTGGGTACCTGTGTCCGGCGATGTCCACTTCGTACTCACCGCGGTTGATGAAGTCGGGTGTGATGACGTTGGCGCTGCCGTGTGCGCCGGGTGAGCCGATGAAACCCAGACACACGTGGCGCTCCAGAGTGTAGCTGTAGGCGCTGCTAGTAGTCACGCCCACCAGCTCTCCGTTACGGTAAATGGCTTCGCCCCACCACGGCCACAGGTCCAGCTCGGCGTCGTGATCCTCCAGGACCAGCATGATGAAGCGGCGTGTCACTCCTACCTGCCGCTGCTGCAACAGAGCCTCCCTGCCCAGGAAATCTGTGTCCTGCAGTAAAGGAAATGTATTTATTTATTTATGCATTTATTTATTTATTTAGTGAAGAAGAAAAAAAAAAAAAAAAACTCTGATTAGAAGCAGCTGGTCTGATATTATTATGTACCGAATCGTTAAAATTGTAAACGGTCATTTTTTTTTATTACAATTTGTTTGAATAGAATTAATTTTTAGCTTTAAGTGATTTATTTTTCTTGTATTTTTAGCTTTTAAAATGCAACACTAATGAAATATATTGTGATGCATGGCGCAGTATCGCAGAAATGCCTTGAAATATTGTGATATGATATTTTTTGTCATATTGCCCTTCCCCTAATCTGCTCATTTTTGCATTAAAAAAAAAAAAAAAAAAAAATCATAGAGGGAACAGCGTTTTATTTATTTATTTATTTGCAAACATCAGATTTAATACTTACAGACACGACTCGAATATTTCACCTTTTAAAATCAACACCTGTCCCAACCCAAAACGTGATACATCGCTAAAGGATTACGAACCTTGTCGAATTTGACGCGGAACTCGCGACCGCATTCGAGGGGCGTCGTGAACGAGTCCAGATCCTGTCCCCAGAAGGCGAAGAACTTCTCGATGCGCAGGCTGCGCAGGGCGTAGTATCCTGCGTTACGGATGCCGTACTTCTGACCCACCGACATGACCTCGTTATACACGTGCAGCGCGTACTGGGAAAACAAAATCACATCAACCAACAAACAAACAAACAAACAAACAAACAAACCAAAAAACAAAATACTCCAGTATCAGGAGATAGTGGTGATGCAGGACATTTAAGAGCCTCTCACCTCTATAGGGATGTAGAGCATGAAGCCTGGCTCTCCTGTATGAGTCATACTCATTACTCTGATTCCATTAGCATAGCCCACGCTCATTTCCTGTAACGACCGCAGAAATCGTTTTAGAGATTAGACTTATATTAAAACAACATCCATGTCTCGTTTTTCCCCGTTCTGTCAGCTGTAAATAAGGACGAGAAATGAGCGAGAGACGACGTCTGCTGCTTACCTTACAAAACAGAGAGGGAAAATGCTCCGGAGTCATAGAGACGTAGGAGAGCTCGGACAACACGTCCATCGCCCGAGGACCAATCAGATTAAGAGCTACAAGGTGCAAGAGATGTCAAGTCATACGGTCATTAAGTACGTTATCAAAAAAAGGAATAAATCAGTATCGAGTTTCGTAAATCCTCTGATGATGACATACCAGTGTATTTCCAGCTGACGTCCTCTAGGTGGAGCTGTGGGTCACTGGGCATATGCCTCTTAATCCAAGACCAGCAATGCACCTGCTGATCCGTAGGCGAGATGATGAAGAAACTAGAGGAGAGGGAGGAGAGGAACACATTTTAAACTCTATAAATAAACCACAATGTTTTTAATGTGCAATATTACATAACTTCAAAAATACACTATATGACTGAAAGTTTGTACACCTGACCATCACACCCATATACTGTTGCCACAAAGCGTTACAATTTCCCTTCACCGGAACTAAAAGGCCCAAAGAGTGTTCCAGCATGACGATAACCCTGTGCACAAACCGAGCTCCATGAAGACATGGTGTGTTAAAGTCGAAAGAAGGTGGACAAACTCGAATGTCCCGGACAGAACCCTGAACTCAACCCCACTGAACACCTTTGGGATGAACTGGAACTGGAGCCTCCTCACCCGACATCAGTACCTGACCTCATCCTCACTAATGCTCTCGTGGCTGAACGAACACAAATCCCCACAGACATATACCTGTTCTTGCTCAGGCGTACCACGCTGCAGTCGTTCTCGTACCCCCCTCTCTCGTTCAGCATGCCCGTGTGGACGATGTGTCCTACGGGAACATCCAGGTCATTAGAACACAGCCACTGGAGCAGCTCCAAGGCCTGGTCCCCAGATGACTGGTAAGTCAGGGAACGCAAAAAAAAAAAAAAAAAAAAAACACAACACTTAATTCTTTAAAATTATTATTATTTCAGTGAGGTGGGTGAGATAATGATCAGATTGCTGCTGAACTCAACAGTTCAGCAACTCAAAAAAAAAAAACAGTAGGTAATTCGGACTGTAATTTTCTCAGAGGAGGGCGGAGAAAAGAAAAAAAAAAAACACGTCTTGGACGATCAAAATCACCTGGAGGAGCACCTGTAATCTAGGAAAATTACCCCAGGAACCCATGCGAATTTAATCCGCTCCGGATTAGGGCTAAAAAGCAGTGCGGTCACTCACCGTGAGCTCAAACTTGGTGAAGGAGGACATGTCGATGACACACACCGCCTCCTTACAGCACTTCACCTCAGCACCAACAATGTCAAACCAGTCCGGCTTGTAGAAGGTTTTACTCTGGTCCAGGGCCAGCAAATCTGTATTAAAGCAAAGGACAGGAAATATATATTTTTAAAACAATATACAAGTGTACTATCCGTGTTTGTTCAGATTAAGTTAGAACAGCGTTCGTTGTACTGTCTGATAGTTGCAGAGAAAAAGAACAAAGACAGGATCCGTTAAACCATTCACCTATTGTCTGGGGTAAACATGTAACACCCAGAAAAAATTAAAATAATATTGTGGTGTAATGCCATCAAAAACGTCCTCGAACAGCCTCTCACCCTTTCCTGAAGGAACAAAGTATTTGGCCCGCTCAAAGCCATGCTTCTCCATCCAGCGAGCCCCCTGCGTATCCAGCCGGTCATAAAGGGGGCTGGTGCGCAGCTGTCTGCCCGTCTGGAAGTCCCATCTCGGCACTTTCAGCTCATACAGCAGAGCTAAAGCGATCAGAGAGAGAGAGAGAGAGAGAGAAAAAACGCCGTGAGATAAAGTCATCGCTGAAAGTCTTCCCGCATTCATAACACTGAGTACCCAAGGAATAAAACACTCGGAGGTGTGCTGTTATAGGAAAATAATAAACCAGTGTGATGTGATAGGGCGAAGTTAGTTACTGTTAACTGATTATTAAGGTCGATTGGTTTTTTTTTTCCTATAACAGCATGTCCTAATGTGTTTTATTCCTCTTACACAACAGAAATTTGCCAAATACAATTTATTTATTCATTAAAGAAAAAAAAAGACCTCTTTATTTATCCATTTATTGTTATTTAATAAGTTGCTTATCGAAATTGAGATGTACTCTAAACTGCTGAACTGTTTTCATTCATTTTTTTATTTTTAAGAAACTTATTAATTCTACAATACTTTGTTCAGTACTTACGCATGACCTCCATCACACGATGACGCAGAAAAGTGCGGCTGCTCTGCAGATTACCGAAGCGCTTGATGTCCAGGGGCCAAACGTTGGCATGTGGATAGCCGTAAGTCATCCATTCAGCCAAATACCTGAGCACAAGAAATGCAGATGTTAAAAAACAAACAATACAAGTAGAATCTAAAATACTAGGAAACACAGCCAACTTTTGAAACAAGTTTAGGTCGTTCCTTACTTGCCAGCCCCTCCTGCAAAAGACAGACCCGAGGAGTTCATGCCTGCCAGGACAAAGTAGCCGTGCACTCCTGGAGTCTCGCCCATGAGGCAGCGCATGTCTGGGGTGAAGGACTCGGGACAGTTCACCAGCTGATGGATCTCACATGAGTCTAGGCTCGGCATTCTCCTCAGCAGGGCGCTCAACATGGGTTCTGGAAAAGGATTTAATCATGAACTACAGTACAGAGCACAGAGGTTAAATATGATCACGATAAGACAATCGTACGAATAAATAGTTTAAATTTTGTCTATCGTGTGCAGTTTCTATTTTCTCTTTTTTTTTGTTTGGTGGTCCAAATTTCCAGATCAGATGGCATTTTGCAGTTTAGCAGCTCACATCTACCAAAAAAATTATTAAAAAAAAAAAAAATTGCTGCAACACAAAACACACGGCATGTTTGATTCGCTTCCTGCAGGTGTGTCGATTCAGAGTCGAATCGCTTTCTCACTGCAAATCGAACCACTTGGAAGCAGAAAAGACCAAAGACCTCACTCACAATCCGTCAGATCGTTTGTTTTCGCGCCGCACCCGAGTGTGATCGTTGCACAAACGCGGAGAACACACCATGGACTTAACACTGTATATGTGAAATCATCCTAAAAACCTGAAATGTATTAATAAATGTGTCTCACCAAAATGGTCCCAGTCCTCCTGCATGTTTTGGATCTCCAGCTGATTGCGTCCCTCTGTGAAGATGGGTTTGGGGTTCTTCTCGAAGCCTCCCGAGAGAACGCCGCCCTGCCAGGCCCGTATGTAGATCCTCCCATCCATATCCATCACCACTAGAGTCACATTCAGTGCATTCAAACTCCCAATAATCTTTATTCATATTTTTTTATTCAATGCTTTATTAATTAATTGCTTTTAAAAAAACATGCAATCAAAGGGCTTGTAACCTCCGGTATAGTGTGGAGTGTATGTTTGTGGTGTGTTACCAGGTGTTGTGGGTTGCAGAGGTTCCTGTAGAGGTTTGGTGAGGAGGTAGAAGTGCTCACAGCCGTGCAGAGGCACAGACACCTTGACTTCACTGCTCTGGCCGAGCTCATATGCCCACTGCAAAGGGAAACAACAACAACAACAACAACAACAACATCATTATATGTATATAAAGCCCTGCTACGTTGAATAAATTTCACAGTGTCGAAATGGGTCTGTAGTTGGAAAGCGAACTACGGTGTTTCTCAACAGACCGACCTGTCCAGCACAGTTCACGAAGTACTCGCACTCGATAGAACCTCGGTCCGTCTCCACTGCTCTGACGTGACCCTTTTCCACAAGGACGTGGTTCACGCTGGTTCGTTCACGGATCTGGACTCCTGCAATGCGTTTATGACACGATGTTATGAAATGAAAAGTGGCATGAAATACAAAAGCAGAGATGCTGTTTTAAACGTAACGGTGAGGTTTAGACACTAAAGCGTCACTAATCTCACCGTGCCTTGCTGCTGCCACTGCCAGGGCGTGATTGACGTCTGGAGGCGACACCACGGCGTCTCCCGGCAGGTGGAGAGCGCCCACCAAGTCATGAATGTTCACCATGGGGTGAAGCTTGGATACTTCTTTCGGTTTGATGATGTTACAGGTTATACCCAAAACACTAAAACATCAAGGGAAGAATTAATGGAACAAACGAAACATCTGTCCATTATAAAGTAAAATATATACTAAAAATAATATTTTCACTCAATAAAAAAAACAATCTTTTTTTTTTTTTTTTTTTTTACATCCTCCGTGTTCAATTTTCTCGCTTGCTTCATGACTTGTCACCTGATTGGATTCCTTTGCCATGTGAAAGCAACTTTAGTGCTTTTCAGCGAAACCTCTACTGTTAACGTTGTTTATTTCAAAGAAGTTATGACGTTTTGTCCATCAGCTCCAAATCATTCAACAGAGAATCACAATGCATAGAAGGAATGATTATTTCTCCTGCCTGTACTATGGCACACACAGTAGTACAGACACTCATCAAAGAGCGCTTAAAGAGCGATATAAACTTACTTGAGTCTGGACGCCAGCCGCTTCAGCGAGAGGAAACGGTCCTGATTCTGAGCCAAACACAGTGATCCCGTCCTGGCAAAAGCTGTACAACACGGACACAAAATCAAAATAAATAAAATTAAAAAAAAAGAAATCTCAACCTCATCTCCTGTATTATTGAAGAAAATTCTTTCATTTGTAAATGTGCACTTTTTTACGCACCTGTTTTGACTCCAGTCTCCTGCTCCAAGCGCTCATACAAGGCATTCGAGTAGTCTGCCATCTGGCTCTCGATAAAAATGGGCTTGGCAACACTTACTATCCCCGCACACAGCCGAGTCGTTCCAGCTCCGAGTCTACAACGCAAAACAAACAGCCTTCTTACTCGCTTCCTTCTTTCGGAAAATGGCAAAGCAACCTCGAGGCTTTGTAAACAGAGCAGAACTCTGACTTATCTGTCTGAATTCTGTCTGAGTGTTCGCAATACAATTCCAGAGCCCATCTATTTTGGGTGGATTGTAGAAAATAGAAAGATTTAACTAATCAAAGTGAATCTGGGTCGACTTGGGTCGAATCTGCACGTGAATGAGAGGAAAAAATAGAAGGAAATAAGAGAGAAAATGGAATAACATAAGAGAGAAAGAAAGGAAGACAACAAGCCGAGAGAGGGAAGGAGGAAGGAAAGAAAAAGCAGTGGAGGATGAAGAGATGGATGGATGGACATGCCGATAAAAATTAGATACAAGCTAAGCTTTAGTGAAATAATGAACAAATTCTCCACCTAAACATTGCAAGCTTGAAATAATACTTGGTTATGAGCAAAATGTCTCATCCCGAGCATACTCATAGCACGACATTCACCTCCCCTGTTCTAGAAGCACAACCTCCGTCCAGCCTAACTTCGCCAGATGATAAGCGACGGACGTTCCCACGACCCCCCCGCCACAGATCACGACTCGGGCCTGACTGGGCAGAGGTGTGACCTGGGCTTCTGGAGCCGTGCTGAAAAACCGGACCGTGCTCCACGGGCCATGGCAGACCGCTCGGGTTCGACAGCACCGGGCGTGAAAGAGGAGCCGGGGCAGCAGGGCTGGGGACAGAGCTCGAAAGCTCCCCGCACAGCCACGCATGGCACCTACACCTGTAACAAAACAACACACACAGTTACAGGTGTGTGTGCAACATCACAGGGTCTGACAACCCAAAATATATCTTATTTCCACCCCCTATATTATAGTATGTACTTGCAACCATGTCTTTAACATGACATATTTTACAGCTAAAAATATTCAAAACTTCACACATTGGAAGATTCATTATTATTATTATTATTATTCTAAGCATACTTTTAGCCTTATTAACTCAGACAACCCATGTACTTTTTAATGTAAATAATATTCAGACAGAATCACAGTTCATACATCATGCAGTTAAAAAAAAAACATATAAAAATTATTTTCATTTGCATAAGCATGTAAATAATTAATGAATGAAAAGATTAAACTGACATTCTATTAGTTTAAATTCTATCTGACAACTCATGACAGCTTTAGTAGCAACAGTAGTGACTTTTTTAAATTTTATTTATTTCTTCCTCCGTTGCCTTCTTGATTTGTAAACCTTCAGTGATTTCGTTTAGAGCTTCCAACTAGGTCTTATAACTTAGTAGATGTTATGAAATATTAACTATTGTCAATATCTCACTGATATCTACCTCAGAAACACCCATACTGAATCATAGAGGTCGAGCAATACAATCCCCGCGTCCATTTTAGCAAGTTAGCTAAACAACGTCTGACTTCCTAACAAACGTCAAATACTACAAAACAACCCCATTTTTAAAAAATATAAACAATTGACGCTTTAATGGTTAACCAAACTAGCTTTAAAATGAACCGTATTCCAATGCTAATGCACAGAGAAGTTGGCTAGTACTAACATAGCCTAGCATTGTTTATGCTAGCAAACATTACAGCTAGCTAGCAAGCTAGCAATCCTAGACCTTAGGAATAAAGCCAGTGTCTCTATCTGAGTTACAGAGTTACTTGAGGACAGCAGTGACAGCTGCTTACCTGGTTTACCAGCTCCAACTCCAAACAGAATATATCTTCTTTTTTTTTCGTTTACCTTTACTTTTAACCTCTAATGATATTATTTATAACTAAATGACTGGTGAAAGCTGAGCCTTTTAACCTAGCCAGAGTTTAATTAGTTTGTTTACTTCGGGTTACATGTCTATAGTTAATTATCCTGCTAGCTTGTTTTGCTAGTTTATAGTCATTAATACTGAACTTCAGCTCTTCATTTCCTCTCCAGGCTGATATGAGAAAACCCAGCGCCCCTGTTCAAGTCTTCAACCATCATGTGAATCCCATAGGTTCCCTATGCAGTGCTTACTACCAAGGGGAAGGGCTTTTTAATTAAAGCTGTATGCACTTAGTATGCAAACCAGTCTCCAAGATGCACTTGGTTCATCAGAATGTGTTGATTCATTTTCCTTAACAGCAGCTCTGATCATAGTCCTGGCTGCAAGGTTTATAATAATGCGCTCGCAGATTTGTATGGATTAAAATAAACGTGTTATTTAACAAATAATAAAAAATAAACATAAAAACATTTCAGCGCTGACACGGTGGGGTTTTCTGTAGGAAGATGTTTATGTATCATTTATGGAAGGAGTCTCCAGTGTCAGCACTTTATAACATATAAGTACATATATATAAGTAATATAAAACATATATATATATAGGTGCCGCTGTCACCTCTGGTTTGTTCAACAGGGATCTCAATCTTTTAATGATTTAAAATATTTTTTGCTATACTATAAGTATGGTCAATATTGTAAATCATTAAAAGATTGAGGTCCCTGAGGAACAAGCCAGAGGTGACAGCGGCAAGGAAACACTCCCTGAGAAACCTTGAGAGGAACCAGACCAGAAAAGCAAGGGTTAGAAATGATTTATTTTTCATTTTGGTTCATTCCGTATAGAAATTATTTTTCTTTTGTACTTCCCTGCTCCAATGTTCCAATCCCCACTCTTTGGCTGGAAAGCAGTTAGTATGACGTAAAAGAATGAAATGCGTTTAACCAGAAACCTTGTTCGCCTCGTCTAACGTCATATCTTCCTGTAGCCAGGCAGGAAGTGACGAATTCTGGACAGTAATTGAAGCCTTTTCGGAAAAGGTTTGGGTTTAGGCTGTGCTTTCTTGCTATCACATGGAAATTCAAAAATACTGTTATTAAACAGTTAAGCATTTTTTATAAATAACTTTTTTTACTCTGGAACAATTTAGAATGATTTTGTTCCCATTTTCAATTACGTTCAAAATTATATGATTTAAACTTCCATCAAATCACAGTACCAGCATTCAGCGCCGCCCCCTGCACTCCCCCAGTTCAACCCCTGTCTATACCTCTATTTCAGGGAGGAATTTGTTATAAGGATGCTTAGATGACAAGTATGTTTTATTGGCCTGGTGTATCCTGTTACACAGTGTACACATAGCAGAGTTGCATGATTCAGCAAACAGAAGTGTTCTGCTTGGGCTTTATCCTTTACATGCAGTATGAAGGACTTTTTTTAATGGATATAAAGCAAGCATATTGATTCTGAATAACCAGTTCAGTCTGAAATGTCACAAAAAACCATGACAAAATTATATATTGCTTTAAAACCCAAAGGAAAACATTTCACCAGAGTATTTTCTTAAGGCCTGTCAATGAAAACAACTGCAGCTGATGATAGAAAACCAGTATTTGTGTCTTTATTTTATTACATTTTTCTAAAATTGTGTTATGCCCATGCTCCTCTCCATGGGACAATGAGACAGGAAATAAAGCCAGGAAAAGTGTGTTTACATATCATAACTCACTTTTTTTAAATTATTAAATAATAATGTAGTGATTAAGATTTTATGCAAGGTATTAAGGTGACATCACCTGGAGACTGAGTCACAATATTTCAGTATTCTGTGTAAGAGCATTGATATGGACAGGAATAACTACATGCCTGATCTCAGTTACATACGTTATCATATATATGTTATCTAATGCCATTAGTCAGAAACCAAATTCACTTGTAAATCATTGTAATTGTACAAGATACTTTAGCTTACAGTACATCTCATTGTCTAAGCGTATCCAGTATACACATAGGAGAAAAATAATATTCAAATGTTTATTAAAGATGCCCAAGATGTCAAGCCGGTTTCCGAGCACAAGTGCTTGGACCCCATAATTGCTACTACTAATTACAACCCAAATATATAAACTCACAGGCCATTTTTAGTGTTGTGTGTCTGGAGATGCTTTTCTGCTCACCGCAGTTGTAAACACTGGTTATTTGAGTTACTGTAGCCTTCCTGTCAGCTCAGATTGGCCATTCTACTCATTATACTTACTCGAATCAACATGGCGTTTCTGCAATCTTCAGAATGAAAAATGAAATGTGAACATTAACCGAAACTCTTGACATGTATCTGCATGCTTTTATGTCTTGTGCTGCTGCCATATTATTGTCTGTTTGGACCATTTCATGATTTAGCAGATTTACAGGCATTCCTATTAAAGTGGCTGGTGAGTGGATATCACCGATAGAAATGTTACCTTAATGCAGACACTTTTAAAATGTATCATGTCCATTATAATCAGAGTAGTCTGTGTGTAATGTTCACTAAAGTTATTAAACTATACAAATACATAAAGTAAATCTTTTTTTATAAAAGCTGAGTGCATGTTGTGATTAGTTTCCGCCTGTAGGCAGAGCTCTAAGTCTGGGTGATGGTGTGTTTTCTTTGTTGGGAAGTAAAGAGAGACTAAGGAAAGGTGTCTTTTTGATTTGAATGATTCTTTTTCCTGTCACTTGAGTGAGTAATACATACACACACACACACACACACACACACACACACACACACACACACACATATATATATATATATATATATATATATATATATATATATATATAGCAGCACATGGGTTTTATTGATAGACTCGATATGGAAGGACGACCTTTTTTTAAGAGATAATTTGATTGCGTGTATTTTAAATATTTGTTTTAGGGGCGTCATTATTTTTTCCCAGAAATTAGTTCATGATGAGACTTGCATTTTAGTATCCTGAACGTTTGCATTACGCAAAAATTCATAATCAGCGTTGATTTCTATCATTTTCCTCTAAACACACGAAGAAATTAGGAAGAATTACGTTTTCAAATGCAAAATTGCCATTAATTCTACTTTACACTTCTGAAAATAGATAGATTAAAAAGAAAAGCTGTCTCAGAAAAGTGTGAGGTTTTTTTTTAGTTTTTTTTTTTTAAATGATTTATTCTCCTGTCACCTCATGTTGATTTATTCCACCTTGGAAAACGCTGGTTTTATAAAGTAAAGACAGCCATTTCATTGTTTTTTAAATTCTCAGAAACAATTAAGAAATGCATGTATCATGCATCCATAAAAATTGGATATCACCAAGAAATATTATAACCGTTCCAAAAATATATTTTCCCCTCATTCTATCACTGTAAATGCTAGTTATCTGTTGGAGGCATGCCTTGGCCTTTAAATGTCATTGATTTTCTTGCCCTTAACAAGCCCTCACTCCAGTCAATATGAACTCATGAGTCACAAGCCACAGCAGGGAGACTAATTAACTAAACTTTCAGCCTTGAACAGAAATAATTGCGTCTCTTAGGTTGCTATCCGAGTCAGTATAGACTTTATACGACATTATAAATAAGGAAGGAACTCATCAAAACCATAATGAACGGAGTATGGTGTCCATATTTAAACGTACTCAAGTGCATCTATCCATCCATTTTGTAGACCGCTTATCCTACACAGGGTTGAAGGGGAACATTTATTTAGACTTATCATGAAGGCCTCTTCTTCTCTCATCCAGCCAATGACTGTATGCTATACATCAATCGGATGGGCTCAGGCTATCATCCAATCATTTCAGTTTACTATCCAATCCAAGTACATGAATATAGAAAAAACGAACGAGAATCGTGTCAATTCGGCATCTGCCGTGACCTTCTTATGCTGCACAATGTAGTTAGCGCTATAGCTATGAATTGAATTGAATTAAAGATGGTTAATCCACCAGATTGCATTGTGGAACTTGAGGATGAGCGCCCTTGGCCTTACCTCAGTAAAATGTTTCAGTATACTGGTTTATGTAAAGCCATGAATTGCATCTAATTCGGAAAAAAAAACACATTGTTTTGCTAATTTGTATACTAATTTGAATATTAACTGGTTAAATTGAACTAAGTTAACCTGTTCTCTGTGCTAATACCGGGTTAGACTAGCATCGTATCCACTAGCTAACATAACTGGCTAGGCAGCAAGTCAAATTCTAGCTAATGCTAAATATTGGTTATTTAAGGGACATTTTACTTCTGATTAATTAGCATTAGTCATGCTTATGAGCATCTTCTTACAGTTTTAGAGAAGTAATAAAAGTTAGTTTTTGCACCAAAACACAGCATTGACTTAATTTTAGCATTAACTTAATTAACTTAATCAGTTAAAAATATTCACTTTTTACTTTTTAATACTTGATTACATATTTATTTCACTTTAGTACAGTTTTGTCTGGATACATCCACTTTAAAGTAAGCTTTTATGACTGCACTTTCACTTAAGTAGAGTTTCTCTGTATTTTTTCCACACATGGTGGTGCAATACACCTTGAATTGAATATAAAGGAAAACTTGGAAGAATAAATCCTTCTAAATTTTTGTTTGAACTAAACCTTTTTGGTGCAGCCTGAGAATATCTGGGGCATATTTGAAGAATATTCTCTACCGTCTTTTTTCTGTTTTTACTTAATGGCTTTATGCTTCATCTTCTGTGCGCTCTGTGTGATGGAGACACTGCCAGACTGGCCGTCCACAAGCTAAAAATATTGTCGATCACATATTTATGGAGGCTTTTATTCATCCAGGTCATTGAATTGTTTAGTAGTAGGGTAAGTCAAGGAGGCTGTTGTCATGATGAAGATGTTTCACCACTCGTCCAAGAGGCTTCATCTGTTCTGAGATGAATTCTGATGAACTGATGAAGTGTCTTGGATAAGTATCGTGGATGAAGGACTTCAGGATAAAATCACAGGTCCAGTCATCTCAATTTACTACAACTATCACTGCTACTACTGCTACTTATACTATTATTACAACAACTACTATTACTTCTACTTCTACAATTACTACTACTTCTACTACTACTATTACTACTACTTCTACTACTACTGCTACTTCTAGAATTACTACTACTTCTACTACTACTTCTACTACTACTATTATTACTACTTCTACTACTATTATTATTACAACAACTACTACTACTTCTACTACTATTATTATTACTACTTCTACTACTACTATTACTACTACTTCTACAATTACTACTACTTCTACTAGTACCATTACTACTACTTCTATTACTATTATTATTACTACTTCTACTACTTCTACTACTACTGCTACTTCTGCTATTATTACAACAACTACTATTACTGCTACTTCTACTACTACTATTATTGCTACTGCTATTACTACTACTATTATTACTATTATTATTACTACTACTGTTACTTCTACTTCTACTAATATTATATTATATTATAGTAATACTATTACTATTATTATTATTATTGTTACTGCTACTTTTACTACTATTACTACTACAGTACTACTATGATTATTACTACTGCTATTACTATTATTATTATTATTATTATTATTATTATTACTACTACTACTACTACTACAGTACTACTACTATTATTACTACTGCTATTACTACTACTATTACTATTACAACCATTAATACTACTACTATTATTACAACTAGTAATACTATTATTATTATTATTATTATTATTATTATTATTATTATTATTGTTACAACTACTACTACTATTACTGCTTTTATTATTACTACTACTGCTACTTCTACTACAGCACTCGAAATACTGATCCAGTATTGTACTGCATTTTCAGTGCATCACTGGAGTACTTGTGTCCCATTACTGAGCAAGCACTCCTCGCCCTGTCCAAGTTTTCCTCAATGAGCACTCCAATGAGTCTTTGATGCTCGAACACCATTCGCGTCTGCTGGAGGAAAGATAGGTGCTTGATGCTGTAACCATGGCGATCACTCAATCCCTCACTTTCAGTGCACTCGTGAAATCAGATATTTAAATGGCTTTAAACAAAGAAGAAGCAAAGCAAAGAAGAGTGTGTGAAATGAAATAAATATATAAATGACGTGTATGATAAATAATTAAGGAACCCCCTTCCTCTTTTAACCCTCCTACAGATCACATTTCTGTTACACAGCTACACTTTTTCTAGGATTAGTCCATTATTTCGTATATTTTATTCAACTTTCAGTTTTAATGCTTAATAACTTTGTGTTTGATGGAATTGCTCAGAAGAATGAATTGAAATTAAGGAATATAATATTTTATACATTATATATCTTCTTCTAAAGTCAGTGCTTGTGGTGGGAAAAGTCCTTTTTGGTTTAAAAATAATCTACATGTCACTAACAAAAAAAAAAAAAAAAAAGGGAAAAATTACCTCAGATTAGCCTGACCTGCTAATGCTAGCAAAAATGGCCATCTCGTGGTATTCTGCTAATGTTAAATATCAACGTGAATGTTAAATCTATTTGTTTTTTTGTGAGGATCATTTTTATTATCATTTACAATCAAGTATTACATTTTGAAATAAAATAAAAATTTATTATGTAAACAATTTACCTCAGATCTACTCAGATTGTATATACCTCAGATATACAATCTACTGTATAGTCTAATACAGATTTAGTGTTTGTCTAAATGTTTTTTGTTTTTTTTTAAAGTTACTTCAGATAGTTTAAGAAATTTGATTGATTTATCTGCTTGATTGTGAATCTATTTAATATTTACTCTTGGTGACTATATTTGTCTCATGGAGGGAGGACGTGCAAAATGCCTCATGTCTCATGTAACTACACGTTTATGTTAAATACCCACATAAATGTTGAATATATTTACTTTTTCCATGATGGAATTTTCTTTAGTTGGCATTAACCATTAAGTAATGCATTTTAAAATAAAATATAATCAAAAATTACCTCAGGTCACCTTCACCTGCTAATGCTACTGTAGCTACAGTATTTAGCAAAATCTATGTATCTTTATAGGCAACACTTAGCCTGTTTCTTTCCTCCATCATATATAGATTAAATTAACTTGTATTATGTAAAATTATATATTATACATACACCATTTCCCGTTGTTCTTCCAACTAATCTTTTCTTCTTTTTTTTTTTTTGTGTAGAGAGGCACTGTTACGAGAAACTAATCAACGATGGGATGGGGTGATATGGCCAATAGTTTTTTATTCCTTTAATTTCACAGCATTTGCCAGTGATTCCATTATTTTTTAATTAAAGAAAGACACATCATACTTTTTATTAGTCTATAGTTACATTTAACATTGTGTAATGTCCGCAAAACAAGCTCGACAAACTAGTCCCTGTTCTCGCTAACGTTATAGCACCTATAAACAATCGTTCCCTCCCCAGCCTCACTTTTTTTCTCTCTCGAAGTTAATAAGACCAAAAACGCAGCTTGCCACGTTAGTGAGAAACCACAAAAGACATTTTGTCTTCAAGTTTTGTTCTGAAGACTTCCCAGTGTCAGAGAACCTCCAGAATGTTACAAAGTGCTGAAACTGGAGACTCCTTTCAAAAATGTTAACATCTCCTTACCAAAACTTTTTCATATTAACACAAATTATATAAACAATTACATGTTTTTATTTGATAAATCACACATTTTTTTATTTGTTTATTATTAGCATTTGATTATGTGTAGCGTCCACCATTCAAATCCCTGTGTAAGTTCCCTGCTGAAAAAAAAACAATAGAAACCCTCATAGAATTGGTTTTAATGGTTATAACATGAATTGTAATAGGTTTTAATGGAAACTGTAATGGGTCTCTACTGCTAATTTGTTGCCTGCTATTGGTGGCATGTTATGTCTAGTGGATACCATTAAGGACCAATAATGGTAAAGGTTTAAATGGTTAGCTGATGGTTTGTAATGGTATTTGTAGTGGAAACCATTAGAATCTCTGTGATGGTTTCTTTTTTTTTCCAGCAGGGTTGTTAAAGTAAAAATATAGAAGAAGTGCTTTCATATAAACCTGTGTTATGCCTTACAGCTGGCACTACTGTCTGCACTGCTGTTATAGAAAATTGATGAACACCTGATCAAATGAATTGTAAAAGAGTTCTTCAGCTATAAAGGACTGAGTCATGTAAACCAAGAAAACAAGAAGATGCGATTCTCTGGTCGTTTCTCTTTTTTTTTTACACCACCTTTATCCGAGTATACCTCGAAAAAAAACTACTAGCATTTCCATAATACACATAAAGGAAATAAATCAAGTCTCTAAAATACATGACGCATATATTACACTATCGTATATTACACTGCACGTCAGACAAGACAAAAAATTTGTTTAAATTATTTATTGATATAAATATATTCAATTATATGTACACTATTTCAACATGAATATGGATTATGTACAGATTCACTATACAGTTGTTGCTTTTACAGTGTGCGGCGAAATGCCTAAAGTCATAGCCATTTGTAAGGTTTGTAAGGTACAATCTAAAGGGGCTTTCTGTAGGACTGAGGCACAACTAAGAAACCGATATGATGTGTGGACATGATGAGAAGTCTGAAATACTGGTTCCAGTAAAGACTAGTAGGCTAACACTGTTCAGATGGTTATTGTGAAGTGTTGTGTTTGAGCCTAATGAGATATAGGCCTGGGAATGTTGTTTTATTAAATTATTAACCTGTTTTTGTGACGATGGGCGTCCAAAGGGACAAAAGCTAGGGCGGGGGTGTCAAAGATACGGCCCATAGGCTGGGACTGGTCCGATAAAGATTATAGCAGAGGTGTGAGCCGTTAACCCCTTAAGAACGTTCGGTGCCTCCCCGTTAAAGAAATCCTTACCCTATTGTCATGAGGAATGTACAATTTTAAAGCGACAGATCCAGATACGAAACGAATCTAAACAGTTATTAATGATTAAAGTTTAGTTAGCAGCTTAAAAAAAAAAAAAAAAACAGATGTCAATTTTTTTTTTAATTGCATTTAAAAAAAATTGAACATTGATTTAAAAAAAAAAAAAAATCTGTGTTTAAAAATAAAAAGAATATCAAGCCTTTAGTTCTGGGGATGTCATTCAGACAGAAATTGCTTTACAATACCCTTAGGGTGCATTTTTAGGGTTTAATAGAAAATAGTCTTGTAATTGATTTTAAAAAATCCCCCCCAAAAACAGCTTGTCTCTTTTTTGGGGGCAAAATAGAATAATAAACTCAGGGTCATAAACTCAGCTACTGATAAAACGTGCTAATGATATGTACAGTACTGTGCAAAAGTTTTAGGCACCCTATTTTCTTTTAGTACAAATTTATATATTATAGATTTTTTTATTTGATGACTTTTACATTATCGATGTAGTACGAAAAAACATTTTAGATTCCCAAACATTAGTTTTCCAGCACAAAATGATATGTTACAGAAAAATGCTTGTTTGTCAGTAAAGAAAGCAGCGTATTAAGTGGTAAGAGACACTTTTCAGATTAAAAAAAAAACACAATGAAGGCTGCTGGGTCTCGCTGCAAAAATAAGAAGCGAGTGCGACAGTCAAAGTCTCCAGAAGAACCGTGTCTGATTCTGCAAGATGCTCAATAAAACTTACAGCTCATTTCCTTATAAAACTGCATTAATTCTACCCGAGACTGCTCTTTTTTTTTTCTTTTTTTTTTTAAGCAAAGGGTTGTCAAACTAAATAGTGACTTTGTTTCATTTATTACTGTTTACTGCACTTTATTGTATTTTTTTAAAATGTAGAAACATTTAATTTCATTATTTTTGAAGGCACCTTTGCTCTACAGCATTTCTTTGACTTTTGCACAGTACTGTCTGTGTGTGTGTGTATATATATATATATATATATATATATATATATATATATATATATATATATATATATATACTGGTATTAACTGTACTGTTCTAGTTCAGGTTAAACTAACAGGATTAGACTGCAATCAGATTTCTCATTTCAGCCAGCTGGAACTATTAGAACCAGTTTCTTTAATATCCCTTAAGAAAAAAAAAAAAAACATGCTTTCTCAATGTTGCTGTACATGAAATCTCCGCAACGATTCTCAAGAGCCCTGATAGAGAGCCTGGCCTGATCTGATGGTATTTCACTCACGGAAACGACCAATAAATATGCTACATCATCTCAGTTTGTCTTTTGCTTACCAATTCTTCTCTGTAACATATCACTGTAAAAAAAAAAAAAGAAAGAAAAAAAAAAGAGAGAGAGAGAATGGCTGTAAATTTGACAGTAATTTAGTGGCAGCAGGGTTGCCAGAAAAGTACTGAGATTTACAGTAAACAACTGTAAAAGATGTTTACAGTGAATTACCTAGTATAAGATAACACATAATCCAGTACATATGGTCATTTAATGGCTGCTAAATTTACAACTGATGCAAGATTAAACTGAGCTGAAGGTTAAGGATCTTACTTAAGGAACCAAACATGACAGATTGACAGTACTGGAATTTGAACACATGACCTTAACCACTGAGACACCATAGCTCAATAAGATTATATTGATTCAAAGCAAGTTAGCTGAGCTCAGAGTTTACGGTTACGGGTTAGACGGTTGTATGTTCAAATCCCATCCTGCACCGATTGTAAGTGAACCCCCCCCCACACACACACACCATCAGCCAAACGAGCAAATGTAGCCTACTGGATGATGTGTTGTTTTATACTACGTAAGCTATCACTGTAAATGTTTTACAGTTGTTTACTGTAGATTTTACAGTACTTTATAATTTACTGTAAAAATTTACAGCCAGGTTGTTGGTGTAACAGTGTACTAATACTGTGGCCCATGGATACATTATATCCACAAAAGTAATCAGTTCAGCCTCTGATTCATGAAACACTGCTACTGAATGTGTTTTTCAGGTCCAAGCCACACACACACACACACACACACACACACACACACACTGGCAGGTGAATATGTAGGTTAGAATAAATCCAGCAGGTCACAGTTTTTGTTTTGTTGTTCTTTTAGTGTTCACACAGCCTTAAGAAGATCCTACTTCAAAGATTGACGACCAGATATCCCAGAATGCCTGCAATGAGTAAAACCATAGTGAAAATGATGCCCGCGAAGATCCTCATAACACCAGCTTCACCTTCGGCCCCGTCTTTGGGTTCCTCGTCGCAGATGGAAATGACACCGACGGATGAGTTTCCCACACTGACTGTGGATTTGAGTTCGGCTCCGGCTTCCTGCTTGGCCTCCACCGCCCACGGCGCCACCTGCACCTTCATCTCCATCTCCTCCATCATCTGATCGAGCTGAGCGATCTCGGCTTCCAGGTCTTTCAGATCGGCCGTGTCGATGCCCGCGTCCGCTTCGTATTTCATGTTCTGCATGCTCATGGCCCGGGCCGCCACAGTGCTCGTGCTGCCGGTCATGCCAGTCTGGATGAAGTGGCGCGTGGGCACCTTGAGCGGGAAATCCTGCCCGATCTCCAACGACCTCCTCATGTCCACCTCGAGGATCTCCATGCTGCTGGTGAAGAGCACCCACAGGCGCTCGTACTCGGCGCGGTCGTCATTGCTGATGCTCTTGTCTTTGAGCAGCGCGGTCAGTCTGGTCCGGTTCGCCGCAGCCAGCTCCTGCGCTTTCCGCCGCGTCTTTTTCAGCTCCTCGCGCAGGTTTTGCGAGTCCGACGTGCTCCCTAAAGCGGACACGAGGTGCCGGTAGCACGCCGTTACCTTGTTTAAAGCGTCCAGCATGGTTTTGCACTCGTCCTTGCCCATGTTTGTAGAGAAAACGAAATGAAAAGTTTTCCTTTAGGGATGTGTCGGGTGGAAACCTGCGCCTCGGTCGCCCTTAGTTTCCACGGCAGCGCCACAGCCACGCAAATCCACTCAGCGCTCGCGTCACGGCCAATTTCTCTCCAGCCATGTTTCCCACCTTGCTCCTGACGAGACAGCGCACAGGCTTAGCAATAAACGGATCTGTAAACAGCTTTACTTTTGCCCTCGGAGATTAAAGTCGGCGTCAGTGGCCTACACTACACCACAATACAACACAACACAACACAACACAACACAACACAGCGCGCCGCCGCCTTTACGCGTTACACCTTAATACCCGACACCACAAATTCAATCTTTTTACACGGCATAATATATCATAACCTATCCCTGGCTCATAATCCTACTAAAGAAAGCCGCAACGTGTCCATAAAAACGTCTTGCACCTCAGTAAAACCCTTCTGATGGACAAAAATGTACATGAAACCATCCGCGTATCCGCAATAAACCTCCCTCGCGCTTGCTCTTTGTTTTCTAAAATGGTTCAAAATGCCCGTTTATTGTCTTTATTTCCTCTTTGTTTTTGGTTATTATTTTTTATTCCTTTTTTTTTTCTTTTTTTTTCCCAGCAGGGAGACGTTCAGTTCACTTCAGAGCCGCTGTCCATTAAATACCGCTAGAAGCTCACGTGGACGCGCATCACTGACACGAGCAGTCAATCTCGCGTTCACGAGAGAATCCCGGAAAAAACAATTCTGGAATACTGAAAGCGGATTGGTTGGCCGATTCTACTGCGTTTAAACACCCATGCTGATTGGTTCATGTGCATGTCAGTCAAACGCGTAAAACTCGACAACTGTTGGAGTGTGCGCATATTTCAGAGGGGGAGAAAGTGTGTGTTTATTCTGAACAGCACTGTGTTCATGTGGAGTGTGTGCATGAAGATGATATCAGAAATACAAGGGGAATGAAATCATAAATTGGGCCACACTGTTTAAAGCGCACCGCCTTACATTTCTACTGATTACTGCAAATCATTTCCTTCAGTATTCGACATCATTCATTGCTCAGCCCTTAAAAGCTCTAAAAATAATAATAAAAATAAATAAATAATCGAAATAAAAAGCTCTTGGCACTCCTTTTTAAAGAGGAAACTGTTTATCAAGTGTTCTGAAATGCAAAATTTTACTTTTCAGTGATTATGCTAACATATCTGTAGCAAATAGCTTAAGTAAACATTAATAACTAAAGTTTCATGATCAATAAATGTATGGCCAAGAAAAAAAAGAAGAAAAAAAAGGTTAAAATTGCAATCATTAAGTGTTTTTCCTTTTAGGAGAACCCTTACAGGTTCTATGCTGAAAGATGGTTCCATGTACACTGCATTAGGACGCTAAAAAAAAATCCCTTAATTCCCAGAAATCTCTTTTTTTTTTCTTCTAAAAGTATTAAAGCGCATTAAATGCTGAGATTTGCAAATGATCATTTTATGAAGAAAAAAAGAGTATCATTTAGTTGCTAGACCATTTTATTAATTTTAACGTTAAATGTAGGCCCCTAAGTATGGATAAATAGCATAATGTGTCGTTCTTAAATAAATTAAAAAAAAATAAAATTTAAACAATTGCAAAAATTGTTGTGGTGGAAGAGAAATAATAAAACACTTCAGGGTGGAAACAGTAACTTCATGTCACATCATCCTGTCATTGATTATTGTCCTAAAACAGCACGTCCCATCATGTTTTATTCCCTACTTAATCAAGTTATAGGAGATCGCAATACTTATTACAACTTATTAAACCGTTAACTGTCATCTGTGTAGAACAATAAATGGTTTAAAATTGCTTTAATGCCTAAGAAACTACCGAAACTTTGCATAAGAACATCTCTACACCTGTTTCTTCATTACAAACTGACAGAATATGAACAAATACTGTATGCAAATTGCAACTGTTCCCACAAATCCAGATAGGCCAAGTCTAAAATCACTTCTATGAGCTAATAACATTAGCATATTATTGGCACTCTGTGAGCAAAACTAATCTTTTCAGGTATTGCAGTGTGATATTTTTGCCATATTATGTACATACACCAATCAGCTGTTAGATTAAAACCACTGACGGGTGAAGTGAATAACACTGATTATCTCATTACAGTGGCACCTATCATTGGGTGGGATATACAGTATTTATTAGGCAGCAAGTGAACAGTCAGTTCTCGAAGTTGATGTGTTGGAAGCAGGAAAAATGGGCAAAGCATAAGGATCTGAGCGACTTTGACAAGGACTAAATTGTGATGGCTAGACGACCGGGTCAGAGCGTCTCGAAAACGGCAGGTCTTGTGGGGTGTTCCTAGCATGCACTGGTTAGTACCTACCAAAAAGTGGTCAAAGGAAGGAGAACCGGAGAACTGGCGATAGAGTCATGGACGCTCAAGGCTCATTGAAGGCTAGCCCGTGTGGTCCGATCCCACAGAAGAGCTACTATTTCACAAACTGTTGAAAAAGTTAATCCTGGTTCTGATAGAAAGGAGTCAGAACACACAGTGCATCACAGCTTGCTGCGTATGGAGATGCATAGCTGCAGACCGGTCAGAGAGCCCATGCTGACCCCTGTACACCACCAAAAGCACCTACAATGGGCACGTGAGCACCAGAAATGGACCATTGTTCAGTGGAAGAAGGTGGCCTGGTCTGATGAACATCATGTGGACGGCTGGGTGTGTATGCGTCGCTTTCCTGGGGAAGAAATGGCACCAGAATGCTCTATAAGAAGAAGGCAAGCCGGTGGACACAGTGTGATGCTCTGGGTAATGTTCTGCTGGGAAAACTTGGGTCCTGGAATTCATTTGGATGTTACTTTGACACGTACCACCAGCCTAAACATTGCTACAAACCAAGTACACGCCTTCATGGCAACAGTATTCCCTAATGGCAGTGGACTCTTTCAGCAGGATAATGCGTCCTGCCACACTGCAAAAATTGTTCAGGAACAGTTTGAGGAACATGACAAAGAGTTCAAGGTGTTGAATCGGCCTCCAAATTCCCCAGATCTCAATCCGACCGATCATCTGTGGGATGTACTGGGCAAGTACAAGTCTGATTCATGGAGGCCCGACCTCACAACTTACAGGACTTAAATGGCCTTCTGCTAACGTCTCGGTGCCAGATACCACAGCACACCTTCAGCGGTCTTGTAGAGTCCGTGCCTCGACGGGTCAGAGCTGTTTCGGTCATACAAGGCGGACCTACACAATATTAAGCAGGTGGTTTTAACGTTATGTCCGATTGGTGAAAATGTACAAAAAGCCTGTGATTTCTTTTCACGTGATTTGATCAAAACCGGTGTGAATATTCTTAAATTAAAGCTAACACTGGATAATTGAACTCCATTGTGATTGTTTTCGTGTCACAGTACGGAGACAAGACTAAAGATATTGTCACTGTTCAATTGTTTACATACTTTAACCTAAAAATACTATAAATATTCATTTAAAAAAAAAAAATTCTTATTATTGATCATATTAGATTTAGGTATTATAACATCTTAGACTGATTAAGAATGTAAATCAAAATATAATTACAAGATAATTAATGAATAATTGAATTCTTCAAGGCTCATTACTCTGAAAGTCTTGATTAATTATAATACAGAACGTCTTCTCGTAGAAGTATAATCTTCACATGGCATTAGGTGAACTCTCAGTAGTGTGCTCGGTGTTTTTCAATTTCTCCGTGTTTTCACAGACGCGTTAGTGTTGTTAAGTTTTATTACTAGCAACCCGTACCACCTTCCCTAATGAGCTCGGGGTGGCACAGTTCTCTGGTAACAATTAAAGTCATGATGACTAAGAGCCAGCATCTGCTGGGACACCCTGAAGGTTTACTCTGTGCAGGGGAAAGAGCTCCACATTAACCTGCTGTGCTCATGCAAAACAGGATGCCATCCCAACTATCACCCCGTGGGGAGAAAAACAGCATGTCCCTGCAGGCCTCTGCCTGAGCCAGCTTCCTAAACCACATTTGCTAGCTGTGCCACCCCGCCAGCACGGCCTTCCGAAATCTGAAAGGATTAAGATGACTATAGAGGAAGATTACGTTCAGTGCTTTAACCTCTTAAAGTCTCTGCTTAGATGCTGTTCGCAGTATTCAGGAACCTGTAGGAATTATTCACTAACTACAGGAAAGGTGAGGAGATTCCAAGAGGAACGAATGTCAGGAATGACCCTGATGCATAAGACGTTAAAAAAACAAACCCAGGGAGCTGCAAATGTTTAATTGTAACTGTAAAGTAAAGCAGATCATCACAAAATCATATACCGTACATGTCACGTTTAATTGTTGTTTTTTTGCTGTGGTGTATTTATTCCATTATTTCAAAGATTCCAGAGAAACGTAGATAAAAAGGGGTTTCAGGACTACACAAGTAGCTAGATATGATGAACAGTGATGTTAAACAACTTTATAAATGCTAAATTGTAAAATGTTAAATAGTATTAAAATGCTAAATAGTAACTACTTAGTTAAGGTTCTAGGTAGTTAGGCTATGCTAATTGTTAGATAGCCAAAGTTAGCTGCCTGATAAGAATAGCTATTTCAGCTAAACTTATCTCATTACATTCATCGAATTATGGTTCCTCTTCCCGTCTTCAGTTCTGATTCAACTTAACTCTACTCCGTGTCTCGTCACTTCACTTGGTGGTCATGGAGACGGGTGTGAGAGATGGCTGAAATTGGCTAACTGCTTGGTTTCGAAGCATCTACTTTCCCTGAGAGTCCCAGATACTTCACCTTTGGCCTAATTTACATAAAAGATACAGGTTCGAGAGCTTCGGTCAAAGATCACGAGGGCTGGTTTGAGTTCATGTGAGCTGGTTTGAGTACTTCATAAACTGCTGAATTTTACACACAAGAGTCTCAGAGTTTACACAGAATGGTGCGAAAAACAAAAAACACAGAGGGAGCGACAGTTCTGTGGGTGGAAACACCAATAAGGATATGGTAACTCATATAATAACTCATAATAACTCATATAACTCATACAAGCCCAAGGGTGTCTTTAGTAAATATTAATAAAAAAAAAAAAAGAAGTGCTGAACTGTTTATTTATTTATTTATTTATTTATTTTATTGACCTATTTTAATTATATATATTAATTATTGTTCATTTACATAAAAGGTGCCAAAAATTCTGCTGCCCTGAACTGGTACTGTAACTCAGTACCAGACGAGGATCGCACCGCATCACTGCAACAGGAAAAAGAAAATAATTTGTGTATGGACGCGTGCTTAACGCTAAATTATTACATAAAAATTACATTTAAAAAATGTCAAGTGATCACATAAAAACTGTAGTTAAAAAAAAACAAATGCAAATTCTGCTACTACTAAATTATAAAAAGTTATAATGATGTTATAGTGATTACTCAGTAGTGTTCAGTAGTATCTTTAGAATATTTAATAAAAGTTTTCGTTTCATGTTGTATACGCAGCAATTTGGATTTCAATGTTATGCAAATGAACATCGTAATAATCTTTGCTTTAAATGTAAGTTAAAAAGTCTAAAGTGTTTATGATAAAGCGCATTAATGAAGCCATTACTAACTACTTACCTAATTGTAGATATGTACATTGGTGATTTTCTGATTTCAGGGTTTAACACCAATACTGACCTGTTATTAGTTATAAAATTTGCACCCGTTCAGGACGAAAGCCTCAGATCTAGCTCGCTGCTTGACCCCTAGGGAGCGGGAGGATCTCACTGCCTGGCTCCTTGGGAAGCGTAAGCATTTATTCATGCTGCCATATTAATGAACGGTTCAGACTGTTTGCCCTGGCATCTGTACACAATCTTGTCATTTAAATGTGAAGGGGAAATCACATGTATCGAGCTAATGAAGTATGAAGTCGCTGGAATCACTCGTCCTGACATACGGGCTTCCTAAATAAATCAATTTACAGGAAGTAGACATTAGTGTGTCATAAGAGTGTTACAAACACTTAAATTGATTTCCAGTTTAGGTTGAGAATATGAAATTATATATTTGTCTGACATAAGAGCTTCTTAATAAATATAGCTGTAGGAAATAGACATTAGTGCTTCATAAGAGTGTTATAAACACTTAAATTGATTTCCAGTTTAGGTTGTGAACCTGACATTATATATTTGGCTGACATACAAGCTTCTTAATAAGTTAAGTTGTAGGAAGTAGTCATTAGTGTGTCATACGAGTGTTATAAACACTTAAATTGATTTCCAGTTTAGGTTGAGAATATGAAATTATATATTTGGCTGACATACAAGCTTCTTAATAAGTTAAAAAGTTGCGTCTTGGCCTTCAAACTCCCAGCCTGGTAGCTACGGTGCGATAAGAAGGAAGAAGGAAGTGGGTAGAAAACGATAAATCTGAAGAAAACGCATGGGGGAAAAATGCGGACAAAATGTGGTGTCTTGTGTGTTTGCTTTTAACGCTTAGAAGGTAGCTCCACTTGTATTATGTGAACTACAGAGACGTTTGGGTGCAGGATCGGGAGAAATGGCGTTACTGAATGTACCAGCCAAGAGTAAAGTACAAGCAGAGGTGAAGCCTTATCCGATCTGCTGAATTATTTATGCCCTCCCACCACTCAGGAGAGGCGGCGGGGTTCATGGCAAGATTACACGAAATAACACAGACAGAATCCAAACCAGCTTCTGACTGTCGCTGTGAAGGAGAACTCTTCGAAACCAAGGGAAGGATTCATGACACGTTTATAAGCATGACATTAGTAAATGTGGGGGCTTTTTGCCTTAAAATAAAAGACGGAACATAGAAACACCCTATTCAACATTGTTGTTCGCATTATTTTATCCTTATTTGCCAGTTTATTACTTTGTGTTTACTAACACTGATGAAGCTCTAACACTCTTCTATGAAGTATCTATTCCACTCCTACTTGACACATAAAGTTAACGAAGGTAGACATATTAACGCTTCACAAGTGCAAAATAAACGCAAAAATGGTTTGGAAATAAAATTATATATTAACATTTAGCTGAGATATTGGCTTCTTAAATAGGAAACGGTGTAGAAAGTGGACATTCGTGCGTCATAAGGGTGTTATAAACATATAGTTTATTCTCAAACTTGGCCAACGTATGTGCTTCTTAAATAACCATTCTTGTTGAAGGTAGACATTAGTGCTTCATAAGAGTGTTATAAACACAAAATTGATTTCCACCTTAGTTCGAGGATATAAAAACCATGCATTTGGTTGACATATGAGCTTCGCATGGGAGTAAAGACGTAGGACGTCGACATTGGTGCTTCATAAGCACTACTTAGAAACGCAAAATTGAGTTGTGCTTTAGTCTGTGAACATGATGATTATACGTAAATGTAGCTGACATACTGTATGTTTCTTAAGGGAGGAAAGTTGTGGAAAGTAGACATTAGTGCTTCATGAGAGTGTTATAAATGTTCAATTGTTTTCGCTTCAGTTTGTGAAGCCGAAAATGATACATTTGGTTGCTTCTTAAATAAAGCAATAAATCAATAAATCGATATCTAAACTTGACCTTCGTGCTTCATAAGAGTGTTATAAACACAGAATGAAATTTCACTTTAGTTTACGGACATGAAAATGATTCGTTTTGCTGACATTCGGCTTGTAGTTGTAGTATACTGTATATGTAGTGTGTAGTAAGTTGTATGTCGGTAATGTTGTAGAAAGTAGACATTAGTGCTTCGTAAGAGTGTTATAAATGCAAAGTTGATTTCCACTTTAGTTTGTGAACATGAATATTATACATTTGATTGACATATGGGCTTAATACATACATACATACATACATACATACATACATACATAAATAAATAAAGTTGACATTTGTGCTTCATAAGCGTGTTATAAACGCACGATTGTATTTCACTAGTTTGAGGACATGAAAATGACACGTTTTGCTGACATCTGGCTTGTAGTTGCAGTATGTATGTAGTATGTAGTAAGTAGTATGCAAGTAATGTTGTAGAAAGTTGACGTTAGTGCTTCATAAGAGTGTTTATAACAAAATCGACCCGTTTCTATGTTCCTATATGATCTAGAGACACAGTAAATAAAATTCCCAAATGGTACGATGCAAGGCAGACAGTTTTAAAACATCTCAAATATTCTGGTGTAAGTAAAAACAAACATATAAACTAAGATATGATATAAATCAAAAATCAGTCACCTATAATGATAATCGAGGTTCCTCTCTATGCTGTTTTTATGTAAATATAAAGTCACGTAGTGCATAAAATCCTCCAGCATTGCTCGATAAAAGATCTATACAGTCGTTATGAATGTGTTATTCCTACTTTGAGGAAAAAGAAGACTTTTTTTTAAGACTTTACATCTACATGATGTAGACTGTTGTCATGTACAAGACCCTATAATAAGTCACGGGTTAACTGTATGCTAAGAATAACCTGGTGATGTGGATGACTTCGCAGCCGGCTCTGTACCTTTTCCTTTAAATAAACCTCCTCGTCTGGATTGGGAGCTTTACCTACTAAACCCTGATCATCCTAAAGGAGCGACGGCATCTGCCGCTTCCAGTTTAAGCGCTAATCCAATCACATCTTCACCCCCAGCAAGCAGACAACAGAGGGTGACAGTGACAATCCCAGGCTCTCCTCCTCGTCCTCCCTCCTCCTACCTCCTCCCTTCTCCATTCACTTGATCCAACTCTCCTTTTCCAGTTTCATCCCAGACGGGTCACATGACAGCAGAAGGGCCACTGTACACAGACTAAAAATTGCAACTGGTCATTTCTTCATATTTCAGTTTGAAAAAAAGACAATCCAAGCGGTAACCACAGAAGAACTGTATACCAGACAGTGTGTGTGTGTGTGTGTGTGTGTGTGTGTGTGTGTGTGCCATTATGTCATAAGATATCTTTATTCCATGTTTAAGATAGCATTTTGTCATTTTCTCTGCACTTACAGTCAGCTCATAATTTTATTTTGGGGGGAAAAAACCACCCTATGTAAGGTAATGTTTAATGTTTCAAAAATAATCGTATTAGTCAGATAATTACACTTAAAGCACTTAAAGCATCACGTGGACCCAGTATAAATGTTCCTGGAAGGCCTCAGAGTTTGATAGAGAATAAACAGACAGCATCATGAAGACCAAGGACATAGTAAAACGTCCGGGACATCACATGTGTTCTCGAAAAAACTATTTGGTTATAAAAAAAAAAAAAAAAAAATCCAACTCTTTAAACATCCTCTAGAGCATCATTAAATCCATTATAAGGATGTGGCGCTAAAAGAAGTGTGACTCTGCCTAGAGGAGGCAGAAGAAACTAAATCCCTGTTTATTTGATAGGCCTTGAGGAATAGAGTATATCGGGATCCATACGTACGAAGCTGAGAGATATTTCCAGGAAGACTTGCAGCTGGAATTACAGCCAAAGAGGATTCTACCAAGCACTGACACAGAGGGGTCAATACTTATGCAACCACTTAATGGCTGGGGTGTTTTTTTTTTTTGTTTGTTTGTTTGTTTAATTAATTAGCATTCATGACACATCAAATATTTAGCATTTGAGTGAATCGTCACATGTAAAAATAAATAAATAAATAAATAAATAAATACTTCATCTGACCCAGTCGTCTAACCATCGCAGTTTCCGCCTTGTCAGATCTATACGCTTGCCCATTTTTCCTGCTTCCAACACATCAACTTTGAGAACCGATTGTGCCTAATACTGTATGTTTCCCACCCATTGACAGGTGCCACTGTAACGAGATAATCAACAGTATTCACTTCACCTGTCAGTGGTTTTAATGTATTATATACAGTAATGAGTAATAAGGTATTAGAAGAGTCCTGCACTCTTCTACTGACTTCCTGTGCACTGAAGGACTCTCTGGCTAACTGAAAGTCACGCTATTTTACTTCACTTACACTTCATCTACAATGCGATGTCCCTTGCAGTGTTTTATAATGTGCACGCTGCTCCTATGGCTGCAATTAAATGAAAACGGATGACTATAACAAGCTGAGATATTGATCTATCGCCATGGGGTAGAGGACCTCTTTCCACATGCGGTCTTTTTATATAATTTATTCAAAAGCAAACGTGAAGCACGTTTATTACATGGTAAGAGGGTTCAAAGTGAATGTCTCTGTACAAAAGGACATTTTGGAAAGTGTATTTGTTGGAGGAATGCATTATGCAGAGCGGAGCATTTAAAATCAGTTATCTAGCAGACCAAATGTATGCCACGGATGTTGACAGCTGCGACTGGCGAAAGTGCCAGATCTGAATCAGTGATGAGAACATCATGGTCAGCATCATCATTATCATTGTCACTGCTTGTGAAAATGTGATAAATTCTCTAATTCCCTCCACCAGTCTGTCGCTAATCTCTAAAGAGGGACAGGAAGCTTTAATGCAGTGAGAAATGATGGAACACTGGCAGGATATCTGGGAGTGTATGTCTTTAAGGAAGCAGTTTAGCGTTCGGACTGAGTGTCCATCCCGGAGTAATCGAGAGTGGCAGTCTGAGAAAGGACTCTTCAGCCTTTAATCTGCTTTAGCGGATTGCTAATGCATGTTTTTAACTCGAAAAAAGTGAGCAACTGCCAGGCCACGGTTTATCGTGTGTAAATCCTCAGGGTGACCTCATGCACATGCATGGCACAGAGAGAGGGAGAGACACACACAGAGACACAGAGAGAGAGGGAGAGAGAGAGAGAGAGAGACAGAGAGAGACACAGAGACACACACACACAGAGAGAGAGAGAGAGAGACAGAGACAGAGAGAGAGACAGAGATAGACAGAGAGAGAGAGACAGAGAGAGACAGACAGAGAGAGAGACACACACAGAGAGATAGAGAGAGACAGAGAGCGAGAGAGAGAGAGAGAGAGAGAGACAGAGACAGAGAGAGGGACACAGACACAGAGAGAGAGAGAGCGAGAGAGAGAGAGACAGAGAGAGAGACACAGAGACACACACAGAGAGAGAGAGACAGACAGACAGAGAGAGACAGAGAGAGAGAGAGACAGAAATAGACAGACAGAGAGAGACAGACAGAGAGAGAGACACACACAGAGAGATAGAGACAGAGAGAGAGAGAGAGAGAGAGAGAGAGACAGAGAGAGAGACACAGAGACACACAGAGAGAGACAGAGACAGACAGAGAGAGAGACAGAGATAGACAGACAGAGAGAGACACACACAGAGAGATAGAGAGAGACAGAGAGAGAGATACACACAGAGAGAGAGAGACGGAGAGAGAGACAGACAGAGAGAGAGACACAGAGACACAGAGAGAGAGAGAGAGAGAGAGAGACAGAGAGAGAGACAGAGAGAGACAGAGATAGAGAGAGAGACAGAGAGAGAGTCAGACAGAGAGAGAGTCAGACAGAGAGAGACACACACACAGAGAGACAGAGAGAGATAGATAGATAGAGAGAGATAGATATAGAGAGGGACAGAGAGAGACACACACACAGACAGAGAGAGACAGAGAGACAGAGACAGAGAGAGAGAAAGTGGGGTGGATAATTTGGCTCCCAAATTGAACTCATTGCTATATTTTGATCAGTAAGAACACTGACGTAAGGGACATAAGTCACATGTTGCAGAGTTATATCTAAACAAAAACAGGACTGGCTAGCACGGTGGTTCGTTCTCGCCTCCTACTTTATGCATGGAGTTTCACATGTTCTTCCTGTGTCTGTGTGGGTTTCCTCTGGGTTCTCCGGTTTCCTCCGACCTCCCAAAAACATGTCTGAGGGACTCGTGAACTTCCCTGTGTGTGTGTGTTCTATGTTACAAATGTTCATATTTGTGGTCTTAAAAACAGCCGGTATCTTATATTTTTGAATCATTAATTGATAATGAGTCTTTATTGGTCACATGTACACAGTGAAATCCTTTCTTCACATGCCAGGAAGTTGGGGTCAGAGCGCAGGGTCAGCCATGATACAGCGCCCCCTGGAGCAGACAGGGTTAAGGGCCTTGCTCAAGGGCCCAACAGGGGCAGTTTGGCAGTGCTGGGACTTGAAACCCCCGACCTTCTGATCAGTAACCCAGAGCCTTAACTGTCAAACCACCACTGCCCATACAGTGCTAGCAGCATGTTCTCAACTTTTAGGTTTTTACAAATCAGTTATAGCTTGGTAGCTCCACCAAGTGGAAAATAAGGGTATGTACATTTAAATGAAGGCGTTTTCTCTTTGAATTACTTCCATTATTGAAAAAAATTTCAAATTAAAATGTACAAAAATCCAGCTTCCAGCAGCCAAAGCACAGGCCGAGCTGGTCAAACTAGCAGATGATCTAGTAGTCTAGCTTCGTTATTACTTGAACGGATTGAACAGTAAACGTTGAAGCTTTTCTAATTAAGTCACTGTTGTGTTATTTTCTTAAAAATCACCCGTCTATGATCTCGCATTAGCAGTAGTAATTCATTTTTCTAGCAGTTCAGCCTGTGTTTTGGTAGTTGCTCAGACCAGGCTGAAAGGTTGGGGGTTCCAACAGTATAAGGGTTAAGCTTTAGCCATAATATGATGACACTTTTTTATTATTATTTATTGCAGTTTTATTATACCTATTTTAACAGTTTGGATTGTCACAGAATATGCTAGCTCAGCTTGACTAATATATAAATAGCATGGCATGTAAAACGATACGAGTAATCAGACCCCGCTTTATGAATTTGACCCTCGCTATCGATATTAGAGCAAGTGCCGGAAAAAAACTAGGCATTTCAGAGTGTCTTTTATTTCTCCTTTCTTATTTAAACATCAAACATTCAGCATTACAAGTGAGATCCTATGAGAAATGGCGGTGCTGGGGCTGGTATTTAGTAGATTGTGTTAACTTTTGTACTCATGTTTATGTGATTGTTTGTGCTTAATGTGTTGGTTCTTCTTCGGGTCATTCAGCTGCAAATTTGGGAAAACAATAAGGTTTGAATTGAATAATTGAATTGAACCATATAGAAATTATTTCCCCATCGTATAGGCCAATTCTTAAACATTATAAACCTACAAACCTACTATTATATATATATATATATATATATATATATATATATATATATATATATATATATATATATATATATAATTTATAAGATAAATCAAATGTGTGTGTGTGTGTGTGTGTGTGTGTGTGTAAAGATAATCTCAAATGCTTAAACACATTTAGGAACATTCTTGAACAGAGTTTCCAGTAGATACCTCAGGTCACTGCTTTGTTTTGCAAAGCAAATAATTTGACTTCCAAATGAACACACACACACACACACACACACACACACACACACACACACACACACACACACACACACACACAAAGCAACAGATCTCCTGCAAGTAGGTTTGACTGTCTGAGCCTACCTGAGTTTATTATACACCTGCAGTCGAGGCCCAATAAAGATATAGATTTTTTTTAAAGAGAAATTTAATTTAAACGCTTCAGGAACAATTCTGAACACTAAACTATCAGCTACTGCAGAGTTTCTTGACTTATACTATTTACAGCATTGCTAAATTAATATAAAATCTTATTTTTCGTTTAAAAATGACATCAGTCATGGGAACCCCAAACTTCTGGTATGTCTGACGTATCGCGAGATCAACGAGATCGTGCATCAGAAACGAGATTTCGTTGATATCGAAGGAAAAAATAACTAATAGATCAAATTAAACACAAATAATACTTTCGTACAAAGAATACATTCAGAAAAAAAGACAGACTTTACTTTCAGAAACACTGTTTTAAACCATCATAGCTGGTGCTGTATCTATAAAAGGCCTGTAGATGGCAGTATCGCGCTGTTCATCCTAAGGAAGGAGGGAAGAAGAAGAGTAGACCAGCGAGAGCAACCCGGAAGTGGGTGCTTCTTGTTTCTACTCGTTTTTCAAAATATCCGCTTAGAATAGGAGGGACTTTTTTTTCCCCTGGCTGGGTTTAATAATGAAATCGGGTGTGTACACTCCACTTACGCAGATTTGGGAAAACAGCCGTTGGGGGAATTATTTCGGTAAGCAAACGATACACATGAGAGAGAGCGCGAGCGCATACATGCCAGAGAGCATCGGGTATCCTGTCACTATAGATAGCTTATAGCTAGCTTCGTCGCTAACATAATATATATCCACGTCCGGATACATATCTAGAAAAGAACCATTATGTCTATTTTGATTTTACTATTATTTTTCACTCTTTATAACGTCAACTTAACGCTGTCAGTTTCACCGTAGTGTTTGAATATAAACCGTGATTTAGTCCTCGGCTCAGTCTCAAATGGCTTCCATTGGTCGTATAGTAGTGCACTACATCGAGTGCGGAAGCCATTTTATTTGACCCCTCTGTAGTGTACACATGTAGGGAGTACAATACTATTTGGAATTAGATAGCAGGATTAGCTGTTTGGTTGCTTCATTGTCAATTGGTCGATTAGCTGCTAGCTGGGTATTCTAGCTGTTTATATATCGAATGTGCATTATGATGGTGAATATTCATTTTTGTTTGTTTGTTTATTTATACATATATTAAAACTAATAAACCAGCTAGCTAGCTAATTCAAACATCAGTCTTAGTAAGCGAAGTGTAACTGTAATGGCAGCTAGCAAAGAACCATCTCTTAAATAAAACTCCGAAATGTCCTGAATTGAGCTGTGTATGTTTTAAACAATTCGAAATACATTTTAACAATTTATTTAAATTAACTGCACTAATAATTGTCAATGGAAGGTCCTCACATGGAAAGAGAAACCTCTCTCTGTGTGTGTGTGTGTGTGTGTGTGTGTAGGTTAACCCTTTGGATGTGGCCTTGTATCTTCTCTCCAGCTCATCATGTCAGTGTGAGGTCCTCTCTCTGAGGTAATCCCGATATTATTTATTCATTTGTTCATTAAAAAATTAAAATAATAATAGTAATAAACTTCTGCTTCAAACTCTTTTTTTTTTTTTTTTTTTTTTTTAATAATTTTGACCACAGACGTTTGCACTTGAGAATAATGGGAATAGATTATGATGAGGGGTGTTGGGTTTGGAATTTTCGGGTTTGAAAAGTCTAAAAGCCTTTAGCTTGGTCGAAAAAAAATTAGGCTTAACGTCAGCTTTATATTAAGCAACCTTTTGAAAATAATACACCCCCCCCCCTCTCTCTCTCTCGCCCCCCTCACTCTCTCGCTCTCTTTCTCTCTCTCCCCCTCCCTCTCTCTCTTTTAGGGCGTATGAGAGCAAATCCCCGTTGACTCTTAACTTCAAATGACATATTTAGGGCAAATATAAAACACAGTACCAAAACACAAGCTGCAAATATGGAAACGTGACAACAAAACCAAAAATGTGTTTTCCTGTCATGTTACCAAATTTGCCTCCATGTTTTTGGCTTTGCCCTCGTGTGTTTGATGTTTCCTTCATATTTTTGATTTTGTCTGTCTTGTCCTTGGTTTTACCCATCTGGACTTTGGTCTTGCCTTCGTATTTTTGGTTTTGCCCTCTGGTGTTTCGGCTTTGCCCTCGTGGCTTTGCCTTTGTATTTTTGGCTTTGCCGTCTTGCCTTTGGTCTCGCCCTCGTGACTATGGGTCTGATGTTGTGGTTCCAAATTTACTGTCATTTATTTTACACGATGCATTTGCCGTACAAGTCCCTGTGAATTAGCCGTTACTATAGCAACGACACCGTATTAGAATGAGCACGTTAACGTACACCTTGCAGCTGGAACTAGTCTCAAAACTGCTGTTCTAGAAAATGAATCGACACTTTTTGACCAGTCGGAATCGAGCATCCAACTAAAGCTCGTTTTATCATCATGGCTACTCCAGGTAGAGCAGAATGCAGACTTCAGGGCACCGGCTGCGCGATGTGGAGCAGCACCATCCCTTGCTGTCCAGCGGGGAGGAGGAGGTGACCGTGGGCCGGGTCTGGTTCATCCAGGATGGCTGCGGCATGGTGTGCGCCTCCATGACCTGGTTTCTAGTCATGTATGCAGAATTCGTGGTGAACTTCGTCATGCTTCTGCCCTCCAAAAGCTTCTGGTACTCGCTCATCAACGGCGTGGCGTTCAACTTCTTGGCCGTGCTGGCACTAGCTTCGCACCTGCGCACCATGCTGACTGATCCGGTAAGATTCACGGCCTCGGTTTAAAATGTCTAGTAAATAGTAAATAATGTTGAGTTCGACTAAAGCTTGTAACTCAGAATAAAACCCCAAATAAACTGTATCATTATTATTATTAAATATTATTCAGTGCAGTAGTAATAATACAAAATAGCAAAGTTTTTAAAATATGTACATTTTCTTATTTACAAAGATTTCTGTACATTTTATAACACTACTTCTTACATTACCCTGGCATAAAATGACAAAAAAAACACTGAAAAAAAAAAGCTGCTGAGGGAATGATGGTAAATTTAACATCTTTCTCTCTTCTGACTGCCGTAATCCATCTCTCTATAGGTTTTTCCTCTCTTGGAAAGGAAATACTGTATTTATTTATTTATATATTTATTTAGTTCACTGTAGGAGCAAATGGTAACCCTAAAAGGATATTTGCCCTGGTCTCCCATCTACCTCTATAGAAGTTTACCTCGCTATAGTTTACTTAAACCCAGAAATGAATGTACATTATATGCATGGACACAATCTGATGTATCGTGTAGTATGACTGAAGTGACGTGCAGGTCTTTAAAATGTTTTGGAAATGTCTTGAATACGGTGTTATTTGAAGTGCTGATACCTGCGGATACCCCGTAACTGGTCAGTGGAATTAAAACTCAAAACTCAAAAGAACGTACACCTGTAAATAATATCGGCCTCCGTTTAACGACCATTTAAATAAGAACGGGTTCTGTGAGGGGAAAGTCGCTCCCCTAGAGAGCGAAAGGTTTTAAATAACGGAGCCTAATAAGGGTGTAACGATGCAGCGTATCAAAACGTATCGTTCAATACGAGGCTCTCGGTCCGTCTGCGTATCACGCTATATGTACGTATGTATGTATGTATGTGTGTGTAATATATATATTGCGTGAGATGTAATAATCATTTAAACTTAATCACGCTTAAGTAACGTCCTCTTTTTGTCTGTTTTTTTTTTTTTTTTTTTTAAATATTTAAATTTTTTTCTTATTTATTTATTTATTTATAGTTAAAGGGTCCGTGGTTGCTTTGACTGAACGTTTTCTAAGTAGGTGTAGAAGGTCACGTAGGTTACCTATAAACAACGCTATAAAAATCCTTATTTGCGTACGCATATTCACACGACGTTTTAATGACCGTAATATTGAACACAAAAATTCCGCATGCATTGTTTTTTAGGTTTAAAGCGGTGTAAAGCCGAGGGAGAACGACAGGGGCAGGGCCGAACGCATTTGCAATTCTAAACTCCCGCATCATGAAAACGTGCTCCTCGGGTTCACCTCTCTGTGTTTCTCTCTGTAGTCAGAGAAGGGAGGTTTTGCATAGTTACTGAAGCACAACGTGGGTTAGATTATACGATACGGGTTCCACAGGGCGACCACGGTTTATCAGATGTGCTTTAAAAGCAACCGCGCTGTTTACTCGGCAGTGAGGGCTATTAAAAACGGAGAATAATACCGGCTGCTCGCTCGTGTACACAGAGAGACAGACAGACAGACAGACAGAGAGAGAGAGACGGAGCGAGAGTCACATGCAATAATTATATTTGACCGCTCAGAACAACAAAAAAAAGTGTAATGTTTCTTATGTGAAGTGTTAGTCAAGTGTATATTATATGCAACACTGATAAAGGTGCACTCAAACACACGTTCCTAAATTATCATGTGCTTTCCTGGGCCTGGAACGTTGTCTGAGCTCAGGTCACATGACCGTAGTTGACCTTCATGAAGCTGAGCATGATGCGGAGAAAAATGTATAGAAAAAATCGAAAGACAGCCTTTATTGTACTTTTTTTTTTTTTTTTTTTTAAATATAGAACAAAATGTGAATCACGTGTTAATTCACAACACTCTGGTCCGCGTTTTAACGTGAAGCAATGAACTCATAGTTGTATTTTAGTATCATGATTATTGATTTCATGATCTCATTTCAGATCATATTCAGATTTGATTCTAAACTTCATGGCTGTGATCTTGAATTAAAACTCGTTCACTGAAGTCGTTCAGTGCGTAAGGAATAAAACACCTGGGACTGCGCCGTTAAAGGAAAATAATCGACGACCTGATGGTGTGATGAACGCTTCCCACCACGATGTCGATTATTTATTTATTTATTTATTTATTTATTTATTTATTTATACTGACCTCAAACCCATTATAAACTCATACATGAACAATAAACAGCAGACTGCGTGGGACCAATGCACCATGAACAAACTCCATGAAGTCAGAATCCTTTATCCTTGACACGTTTTATTAGACTTGGCCTCGTGAGAAACCTTTTATATTCAGTCAGCTCTCTGGAAGGAATTTTCACAAAGTCAAACCTAATGCGATTTTTGGAGTTTTGAAGAAAAATAGATTTGAATAAACCTTTTATATAGAGTCCCTTAGACATTTCCCGGCAGGAAAATAGCCGTAGAAGCTGGAATGGCTCCTCTTTAAACCACAAACAAACCAACCCTATAGTCCTGTAGTGTTTTATTCCTCTTATACCACAGCAATTTGCCAAGAATGAAGTTTTTATATATATATATATATATATATATATATATATATATATATATATATATATATATATATATATATATATATATTAGATATAGAGATAGATATAGATAGATAGATAGATATGACACGTCATGCTTTTTATTTGATCCATTTCAAATTCTTTCCATGCTGTGGAACGACCACGAAACAGGCTGGTTCCTGTTATCACTTACGTCCTAGCAGCTGTAAATGGCCTTCCCTCGCTAGTCTCTCCTTTTTTTTTTTTTCCTCTCTCTCTCTCGTTGGTAATATTACGGCTGTGTTTTAACCAGAAAAATCGTGACCGACTCCTTAACCAGCTGTTAATATTTCTTGTATATTTCTCACCCTTTCAGGATTGTTTTTCCATACATCCCAGGTCCTGGATTGTTTTTCGTTCCCGTTTTCCCCCTCCCCTCACTGAGAGTGTTGTGTCTGTTAGGGAGCTGTTCCGAAAGGAAATGCTACTAAGGAATACATGGACAGTCTACAGCTGAAACCAGGGGAAGTCATTTACAAGTGCCCTAAATGCTGCAGCATCAAACCAGAGAGAGCTCATCACTGCAGGTGAGGCGTGACCGGACGAGACGTCGTCACGTGATGTAATTAATGTTTTAGTATACACTGAACAACACCGTTTAGGAGGGGATCCCCAGGTGGAAACCTTTCTGAGCATAACCAAAGGTTTTCTTTTTTATATGCGTTATCTTGTATTTATAGTCATTAGGTTGATTTGCTTAACCTTTATAAGTCCAAAACAAATTGGAACGAAAGCTCTGTAGCTTTAATAAATCTGATTATAAATATTATTGTACACATTAGGGTTGTCAAAAGTCCTTAACTGTGTTAATGAAATAGTGTGTTGTTTAATTAGCATGTTTTTGTGTTTTGCTTTGGTATAGAAATTGGTACCGAGTACCGTGGAATTTTACTGGTATTGGTACCGACTACTGAAATTTTGGTACCGTCACAACCCTAGTACACATTTACATAGAGTTTGAGAATCGTTGCTTTAAATAACCCGGACGTTCCAGCATTCTCCAGTGAAGTCTCGCTTCTGATCCCCCCCCCCCCCTAGCTTGTTTGATTATTGCTAACCTGCATTTGCATCCAAACCTTTTGTGCATCGTTACGCAATTTTATTATTAAAGCTGTCGTTTTATTATTTTTTTTTCTTTGTATCTGTTCCAGCATCTGCAAGAGATGCATCAGGAAAATGGATCATCATTGTCCCTGGGTGAACAACTGCGTTGGAGAAAACAACCAGCGATACTTTGTGCTGTTCACTGTAAGCAGGGGATAAACTTGCTTTTTCCGATTCTCGTGTTTTTGGTTGATGTCTTCCTCCTGAGCAGCGCGTGCTAGTCAAATGCTGGTTACGCAACAGGACTGACAAATATTTGAATGTTTGTTTTGCGGCCGTGCGCGATCGCTTTGATGGGGTTTTTTGTTATCGAAATGCTTTGTAAGATTAGGACCAGTCACAGTGAGGTAAGGGTTTGTAAAAACGTCTTCGTTTACAATAGACGAAGCGTCCAGAAACAAAAGTTTTGATCCAAGGCTATATGGGAGAAACAATTGTTGTTGTTGTCTCAAGTTAACCCGTCTTGGCTTTTTAATTTTCAGATTTAATTGTGTATCTATTGAATGTATTTTTTCCTTTTCCTGCAACTGTGTCCTTCTTATGTCTTTGCAGATGTACATCGCTTCCATCTCTCTGCACGCCCTCTGCCTCAGTGGTTTCCACTTCTTCACCTGTGTCAAGGTCCAGTGGAACGGTGAGGCATCAGCGTATTAATGATTCTTCTTTTGGACCGTCTTCTGGTGGCTTTTTCTCAGTCCGGGGTCAAGCAAACGTTAATTTATGTTAATTTGCAACGTGACTAAAAACAAAAGTGTCATACAAGCAGCAGAAATTCTCTTGATTTTCTTTTTCTATCGTTGTTACTGATTATAATCAATCTAATCTAGAGAGTAAGCTAGGCTACAGTGGTGCTTGAAAGTTTGTGAACCCTTAATAGTTACACACCTTGCTCTTTGAGTCTTTAGATGGGTAACAGGGGTCTTGAATTTCCTCCATTTGTACCCAATCTGTCTGACTGTGGATTGGTGGAGTTCAGAGTCTTTAGAGATGGTTTTATAACCTTTTCCTGCCTGATGAGCGTCGACAACTCTTTTTTTTTTTTTTATTTTTATTTTTTTCCCCGAGGTCCTCAGAAATCTCCTTTGTTCGTGCCGTGATACACTTCCACAGACATGTGTTGTGAAGATCAGACTTTGATCGATGGATTTCACCTTGAACTGCTAATTCTCGAGGTTCACAAGTATTTCACAACATAGTGTTAAAAAGTATTATAAACTGAGAGAGATGTGATGCTTCAGTTGTTTATAAAGGAGCTGCTGAAAAGGCAGGTCTAATTGCTGTGCTGCGTTCAATGAGGTGGAACAAATTATTTATTGATGAAGGAGGTAAGGATTTTCATATTGATTTGCTCTTGATTCGGGATTAAATCCGTCTTTAGGTTATCTCACAAGGGGGAGCTGTTCCTTCTCGTTTATTCAGCTCGTTAAGCCCTCTGATACTTCGGGTGTAGGTGTGTACCGACGCGATTCGATGCGAAACAGCGAGCGTTTTCGTGTGTATGAAACGAAGTAAATCAAAAATAGCTATGAGTAGAGGTTTAATATTGTAAACAAAATATACTACAGGATCACCATATCTTAGAAAATAAATAAATACGTTTGATAAATTCTGCTAAAAATATCCCTGAGCTCCGTAGCCGTGCCTAAGGTGTCGTTTTAACTAGAAATAGAGCTCCAAAGTCGGCTAAAACGCCCCACTTCTGTGCACTTTCTCCTCAGGCTCTGTAGATCTCAGAGGGGCGGCGCTGGTGTCATTTGACAGCTCTTATTGGAACAACTCTTATTAACTATTATAACGTGGTTGTGTAAGCATATAACCTATAATGGATGTCTGTGTTGGTGACCTGGAGCTATCCAGTCCCTCCAGGATATTTTCTCAATCGATTTCCACGATTCACGAATCGATTCATTCAGTTAGACACGTGCATGCTAAAGCATCAAAATTACTCTCCGTTCTCCAAAGGGATTTAAAAAAAAAAAAGAAAAACAGCTTAAAATGTTGGACTGCTGATAGAGACAGTACAGACTCCATAATTATTGGCACCCTTGATAAAGAAACCACAAAGCATAAACCCCTCTGAAGTGAAGCTTTTCCTGCGTCAGAAAACGTAAAGTCACAGCTTTACCTCTGTCTGTTACTAAGCGCCGACACTGGAGACTCCTTCCATAAATGCTAAATAAACTTCTCCTTACAGGAAACTTCACCATATTAACAATGGAAGTGATAGTGGAAGTGATTCTCATTTTATATTCATGTGTTTATATGTAAACCTGTGCTTTAGTGACCGCTGCACACTACTTCCGACCAATCAGAATGGAGAGTTTTACCACGTCGTGGTATATTATAATAAATCGTAAGGAAAAGCGGATGACGGTATTTCTGTGTAATTGTGTATGTTACAGAGTGTAGTGACTTCTCCCCTCCAGTAGCTGTCATGCTCCTTATTTTCCTGTGTCTGGAGGCTCTCCTCTTCCTCACCTTCACCGCTGTCATGTTCGGCACCCAGATCCACTCCATCTGCAACGACGAGACGGTGAGTCGGACAAACCAGACCCCAGCGCGCTGACGTTCCACTCATTAAACCTAGACAACAACCACATCTACTGCTGATTACTAATGAGACATTTTCCTTTATTAATATTCCGTTAAGTAGAGGAATTGGCTAATAAGGTCATTAGTTTTACCCTGCCTCATTAAGACCTTTTAATCGTCTTGTTGGTTTTCGTGTGTGAAGTGTGAATGCGTTTTGTTGTTATGTAAAAAATGTTTGTATGTAAACATAAAATAGTGCTAATAAATCACTCCTGCTGTTGGACAATGAGAGTACCCTGATGTACATACATCAAACTGCTGCTAATAATAATTTCAGAGCATTAAAGAAATGTTCTAGGACTTTTAGGGGGGGGTTTACTAATAATAATACTTAGTATTAATACAAAGTTGATGGATTGGAAAATGAGTTAATGAGGGTATGTTTAGGTTTTAAAGCAGCAGCAGTGGTTTAGTGCCCTCTGCTGTTTGTGAAGTGAATTGCAATGGTACCTAATCCAAGGGTTCCTAAACTATTCAGGCGGACGGACGTTATGAATTTTGTCCGACCCCAAGCCTGGGAATTTTGGTTTCTCCTCGTAATTGGCCATCACGTCGTTGCGCCGATGAGTCGGTCGAGAAAGTAACAAAGGAATACGGACGGAGAATTTATATACTCACTCATTTGTAAAATAAACAAATAAAGCAAAAAGGAGGGCGGGGCTAATTCCTGTGCTGCGTCCTAGTTTGCCTACGTATTCTACGCACCGAAAGTATGAAATAAAAGTACATTCTTATGAGCGTGTAGCAAAAGAGGATGCGAGTACCGGTACGTACGAAGACGTCGCATAATGTTGAGAACGCTGTTGCCTGGTTACGCACACGGTCACCGTAAACAAGCTCCTCGTTGTGTTTCGGCTTTTTTCATTCAGTATTCCTCTAAAATGCGTCCTTATACATCTCCCTTTCTAATCGTGTTAACCCGTCGTTTAACCTGCACGGTCGCTGTATCAGCCAATCAGGACGCAACGTGTACCCGCGTCACGAAACTCCTCCTCCTCTTCCATCATCACTCGTGCAAGGAGTTGTGGGTAATATTAGCTGAAAAAGTGTCCACGGATCCAGATTTCGAAAATCTACCGGAAATAGTAGTCCATCCGGGAACTTTTGGGAGACTCGTTACGAAACATCTGGGACGCACTAATTCTGATCTCGGATACTATTTAGGACCGTATAGTAGGCGAAGTGGGATGCAGCGGCGGTGTCGAGTTATCTGCGGGTTTGTCTGTCCTGTAGGAAATCGAGAGGCTGAAGAACGAGAAGCCGACGTGGGAGCGGCGAGTGCGCTGGGACGGGATGAAGGCTGTGTTCGGAAGCCCGCCGTCTCTTCTGTGGTTCAACCCTTTCGCCGGACTGAGACTGCGACGCCTCCTGATGGTCCGCGCCCGGAAGGGCGGCTCCGAGTTCGCCGTCTGAGCCGTGCAAGCTCGCGTTTCTCCGCACGTCAGCGTGCCTGTTAAGACCCCACGCGTAAAGGACACACGGCACGATGGCGCAGGTACGGGGACTCGGGGAAGAGAATGTCTAATAAACCTGAGGCCTAGTGGAGGAAAAGGGCCTAAATATGACAAACTACCTGTTAAAACCACTGGACCTCAAGCGAAGGATCATTTTTACGTTGGCTTCTCTTGGCTGGGTCTGACCCCGTGAATAGAATTTTTTTTTTTTTTTTTTTTTTTTTTTGCTGCGATGTTTTTGTTTTTAAAAGAATTCTTTTTCTGTATTTTGTTGAAAACAAACAAAAAAAAATCTCAAATTTCATTTGAACAGCATTAATGTCTTAATGAATCTCAATCAATCGAATCGATACGTCTCGTTTAATTTGCCAAGAACGTTCTGGAACCTGCATATGCATTAAGATTTACTCTGTAATAAAATTGCTAAAAAATGTTAATTATTCCTAGATTTAGAATCACGAAACATAAACGACAGCTTATTTAACTTCCTAATATAGTAGAGACCATGTTAAACCTCATTTTACAACATTTTGTCCTTTTGTTTTTTCTCCGTTCATGTAAATGGCACTGAATATTTAGACAAGCTATCGACACTGTTTACCTTCCGTGACGCTACGTCCAAGATCAACGCTGCGGTTGCTTGGCATGAATGTAGACAGATTGCATTAGAGAACATGCTGTAGAGATAACGCATGAGTTTTTGCACACACTTGTTATAAGCGGAGAAAGAGAACGTCAGACGAGAACCTCGTGGCGTGGCGTGACGTGACGTGACGTGAACGGACGCTCTCGACGTTTTACTGAACTCGCCAAGCAGCTGATGAACCGTGCTGGATGTAGTCTCGTGTGTCTAACGGTCGGATTAAGGAAATCGCGTGATGTTAGCAATACTGTGGCTGCGTCTTCACGAGAGCTTTTACCTCAACAGTTAAGACTTTATCATGACGGTTCTTGAATGAATTATCGCAGATGGTTTATACAGCAGACGCAGAGCATTTCGAACGGTGTTGGATTCGACGTGCGCCGTAAAGAACCGACTGAAACTGTCCATGAAGTAGTGTATTGTAAATAAATAAAGTTCAAGGGAAGGGGTTAATTAATTATAAAGCTTTCTCTTACAATCTTCATGATATATGCAGTATAAAGAGCATCTAAATGTGACCACATGACCAACCGGTCGTTCTCCCAATAGGACGTCGGGTTCTTCAGTGCCATGACAGTGACAGTATTGGTTATTCATTCTGCACATGACACTCTTGAAATGTGGAGTCCCTCTCTCTCCCTCTCTCTCCCTCTCTCTCCCTCTCTCTCCCTCTCTCTCCCGCTCTCTCCTGCTCTCTCTATTAGCTCTGATTCTGCTTCGTAACCCGTTCCCTCCCAAGTCATTTTAACCCACCGTGCTGCGTTCACAAGAACCTAATATTTATTTCATCCAAAACCGCATCTCTCACGTGTTGTAGCCGTGTAATTATTTATACGTTTTTCACACTCGAACTCCTCCCGATGCAACTGCATTGATCTGCAAAGAAATCGAATCGAAATGAACGTCAGGTTCAATGCCAAAAAGCGAACGAATCATCTACACGAGTGACTCGGGCAGCGTTCACAAGCTCTGTGATATTCGCAAAGGAAGAAAAAAAAAAAAACACAAGCGTCTTAATAATATCTTTAATGTGTTAGAATATCTCTTAAAGAAGCCTGAATTGCTGAATTCATTTTGCAGTTTAGTGTATTGCATCGAATGGAATTAAAAGAAATTTACTGAATCACCTTTGAAAGTGAACGAATCGATTCACGAATCGATTCAGTCAGATAGTATCAGTACATGCTTATGCATCAAAATTACACTCCGCTTTCCAGAGGAAGAAAAAAAAAAAAGAAAGTTTAATATGTTGAAATGCTGGTAGACTGTACAGGCTGCGTAATTATTGGCACCCTTGATAAAGGATGGGTAAAAACAAAAGCGTTACGGGGGGAGTGAAAACGCCATCGTGGTTAATTCGCATAATCTCAGACTGAGAATACGAGAGATATTTCAGCCTTTAATTGAAGTACAGTTATTTGACTTGCTTGTGGGTGTAGCCTTAAAGTCCAGACTCTCATCCCTCACGCTCGTAACTATACACCTTCAGTTAGTTTCACCGTAATTACCGAATCTTTCATATTAGTGACTCGGTAATAACCCAGGATTTGTGTGTTTAAAACAATAAACTAGGAATAAACCGCTTGCTTTATTTATTTATTTTTTTACACTTACTCAACTCACTTAAAGTAAAATAAAACGCTGTAAAGGAACACTGTTAGAGGATCATGATCAATACTTGGGTGTGTAAGATTAACTAATTCTCCCTTAACTGCATTCCACGTTGCTTTATTCTGCTTGTACCACGGCAACCTCCCAAAAATAACACGTTTTACTTTGTTACTAAGCAACACGTAACTTTTTATATGACTCGGTAATAAACCAGGACTTGTAGGATACGTTAACGAGGAATATTTCTAGGAGCGGGATTGGGAAACGTCGCACAGAGCCGATTAGTGTTGTTGCTTTTCCGTATTATCGTCCCTGTTTTCAATCTCATCCCGTCTAACCTGGCGTCTCGCTCATGCATAGTCTTTATGTCTGTATTTAAAAATTTTTTTAAAAAAAGGGTGGGGGGGAGGGGTGTCGGGGTCATTACATTCGACTCCGTTGAACCTGAACACATCTTACAGTAGTTGAAAAAGAAAGCGCTTTGTGGAATCCCGTTTTTATCAGCTGTATGTTTTAGACGCCGTTTTAAAAATGATTGTTTGCTGGAATACAAGATGTGTAACATGCTGTCTGGGTGGAAACAAAAAAACGAGTCCATTTCCTGTTTGCAATCCTTGATTAAGTCAAAAAAAAAAAATGTTAAAGGACTTTTTAATAGCATGTATGTCTTTAAGAATGTATATCTTTTTTTTTTCTTCTTTTAAATTGTTTTATTTTCAGGAATAAAAACGGACTATCACGTTAACACTAATATAATACCTGCTTTGCGAAAGAATCTTGCCGATTTCCAGAAACATCTGGCACAGATGTGCGCTAGCCGAGCTCTGAGAAAGGCATGCCGCAGGTATGTTATCCTTCAGTATACAAATGGGGTATACAAGGGGTTGATTATAGATTTGAAAGGAATATTAAAGCTTTAGCAGTTTATCTATTAGACATCTTAGGATGAATTTGGAAACCCCATGATGAGTGTAATCACCATTTTGTCCGATGATGATGATGATGATGATGTAGTCAAAGACAATGATTTAGACTTCTTGGAAACTGGAAAGCAAACACAGGCTACATAATAATATACAGTGTAAATGATTATGGAGTTCTTTTTCAATTGTCATTAAATAATTGTTCTTTCATATGTGAATCTCTTTTGCATAATAAAGTTGTTAGGTTCAGCACTATTAAACGTTTTTTTTTTTTTTTTTCTTCCTTATTTTTCAATCCCGAACTCAACTGTCAGTATCAAGCTAACCTCATTGCGTACGAGATCATGAGGGTGTTATTTAATACGTCGAGGTTCCTGAAGACGCACGAACGAACGGTGAGTAATTCCGATGTCGGAATTAAGGGCTTGAGATGGTTTTAAGCGTTCTTCCGTTTCACTGATGTAAATTTTTAAATTTTATTATTCAGAAGCTTCCTAACTGCCGACGTCCTGTCTAAGCAATGAAATATCTGTTTAAACGGTGAGTGATTTTTCAGATTCATCCAATCGCAGGTCCGGGAAGGCGGTCACGTGACCTAAAAACATGCTAATTTATAAAGATAACAATCGACCGAAGACGTCAGACATGAGCGTGTCGGTATATCTCAGCGAATCAGTCACGCTAATATTAAAAATATGTTGAATAATGAATGTTATTTTACCCCAAAACAAATTCGTTCGAGTTTAAAAAGCTGTTGGAAGACAGAATGGGGGAAACAAAAGTCAGATGTGGAAGTGTTCGTGTGCTGTTTTTTTTAATTATTATTATCATTATTATTTATGTATTAAATTTCATTCACGAATAAATTCTGAGTAATACCACGTCGTAACTCGTCACTTCATACTTTAACCAGGGGGGAAAAACAAAACAAAAAAACAAAACCTCCCTCAAATGATCATTCCTAACACTGGAACTTGGGATGTTCTCTTCAGCTCTAAGCTCCTCCCAGTTCAGTAAGTGACATCAAATCAACATTCACATGCTGAATCTATAACACGGACTGTACAGTTTGTCACTGCTAAGAAAAGGCGAGCAAGGCGTGTCCATGTTTTGTTCTTTGTTGTGGGTTTTTCTCTCCAACTTTGTAGTTTTGAATACACGGAGGTCGAAAACGGCATCATCCAGAGCTCTGCCTTTCCACACGTTGATTCTAATGCAACATAATTACCCCCCCCCCCCCCCCAGTCTTCAAACTGCTCCTCATGCTGCATCACAGGGCAGTGTAACGCACTCCGAGGAAGCGCTATCCACCACGTTCTTCTTCATGGTTGAGCAATTTTCTGTTCCTAGTCCCCCAGGTGTACTAACAAATTTTTTGGTTTAATATCAATGGGAATATACTTCAAATATATTTCTCGTATGAATTCGTAGGGGTGCCAATAATTGTTGCACACCTAATCTTTAACCATTTTTATTTTTGATAAACAGGTGTTTGCAGCTGTTTATCCATGAGAGCAGAGTATTTTTGTGAATTTGTTGATCAAGAGGTTAAACAAAGACAAAATTTTCACAGCCGCCTTTGCTCATACTTACTGAGGGTGCCAATATTAATGAAGGGCACTGTATAATTCCGATGATGAGTGTATGATGTAGAGATGATGAATTTGTATGTGCTGAAAATGCACGATGTTACCTGGATCACGGCATATAATCAATGACTTTATTAAACAAACAACCAAATACATTATTTATTTGTCATCATTATAGAGAGTAAACAATCACGTATACTGAAATTGTACGTACATAGAGTGTGTGTTTGGGGAATTTATTATTATTCTAATTTTTTTTTACATTTTCTATACTATTCTGTGTATAGTTCTGAGCACAAACCACACGTTTTCCTGAAATGAAATGTTTCATTCCTGCATTTGAAATTCTAGATGCAGTTGCACTACTTGCAAAAGACAAACAGTTCAGGAAAGCCAACACTTTTTTTTTTTTTTTGGCCAGAATTGAGATCTTGTACATGAACAGTCCCCTTTGAAAGTATTGGAATAGCAAGGTCAGTCAAAAAGATTTTTCCACTGTACATCGAAGGCATTTGTGTTCGGGACCAAAAGACGAACGTGAGCCGATTAGATTAGAATTTCGGCTTTGGTTTCCTCATATTTACATCTAGATGTGTTCGAGTGCGGAACTGTAGACCATGCATACCACTCGTCAGCAGTAAGAATCGGAAAGCCGTGTTGGAATTCGCGAAGAAATACAGAGACGAGCCATGAAAGTTCTGGAACCAAGATTAACCTCTACCAGATTGATAGAGAAAGGATCTGTTCATGATCCCAAACATACGAGCTCATCTGTGAAACGTGGTGGAGGAAGTGTCACGGCTTGGGCCAGCATGGCTGCTTCTGGAACATTCTCACTAATCTTTACGGATGATAGAATTCATGATGGTAGCAGCAGCGTGAATTCGGAAGTTGACAGGAACATTTTGTTTGACAATTTACAGAGAAATGCATCCAATCTAATTGGTAGGAACTTCATCATGCAGCAAGACAACGATCCAAAACACACTGCCAACTCAGCAAAGGACTTTATAAGGGGGGAAAAGTGGAAGGTTTAAGACTGGCCAAGTTCAATCACCAGACATTCTCCCTGTAAGGAGAATCTAACATCCCCCCCTCCCCCGAAACAAACAACTCCTCAAACAGGCCGTGGTAAAAGCCTGGAAAAGAATCACAAAAAAAACCCAGCAATTTGGTCAAATGTCAGTAAGTCTCAGGCTCGATGTGATTATTGCAAACACAGGAAATGCACCCAAATATTAAGTGTTATATACTTTCAGACATATCTGTTCCTATACTTTTGCTCACCTGAAAATTAGTTGCACCAAAGATACCATGCTTTAAGTTATTTTTAAACACGTCTAGACGTAAATATGAGGAAACGAAAGCTGCCGTTGTGATCTGTCGTCTCGTATCCGTCTTCTACTCTCAAACCCGAATGTCTTCGGTGTACAGAGAGAACGACAGAAAAGGCCTTCCTGTTCCAATACTTTCGGAGGGGACTGTATTTATTGGGTGCTTTGTGCTTTTCTCCAGCAATCAAATCATCGTTAACAAATGACTGAAAAGACACGATGTCCATATTATATATATATATATATATATATATATAAAAACCCCAGACAGTCCAGTGTGAGATGCAGGAGTGTGTTAGGTGAGCGTGTCCTCGTTTCTGATGTACTCTCCGACATCAGCCTGGTGCAAGGCCACAATGGCCATGGGATCCACTTTGCGGCATTCCTGTGTGGATTTCGCTGCCACTCCGAAACCCTGTAGAGCACCACGACACTCAGTATACATCCTCCGACGTGAAAAGTATTCATTATATATACATATATATACACACGCACACACACACACGTTGATGCAATACGGTTCTCACCAGTGGTACGTCTGCCATCGAGTAAACCACAATTCCTTGGTACTTATTCGTGTTTTCTGTAATCCTGCCCAAGCCGGACTTCATGATGTGGTTGCCGTAGAGGAACGACTGCTCAGCTCCAGGCTTCACCCACACTTTATACTGTACAGAAGACACAGAAAGCACTTTTCTACAGCTTAACTGAAACAGATGACTGTGGTGGTTACCGTAAAACCCTGTATATACACACACATACATATACACACACACATACGGTCTCGACATATCGGCCACTTCTCGATCCGAGCGTTCTTGGCAAAAGCCGATCTTTCATCTGCTGAATTACTACACTGTGTGTAACGCGATACACTTTACAATGCTGCTGTACAGTGAACGGAGGTGTTTAATACCTTGGCGTAAGGAGCGAGAAAATCCAGAGCCGTGATGTGCAACCGAAACGTCCGAGTCTTGGTGAACTTCCCGAAACACGTACCGACGGACACCAGCTTGTCCCGGGAGATATTCGTGGCCAACTTCAGTATCTTTTCACTTGATCGACAAACAATAACAGGATAAATCGAGTCCTTTAAAACGGTATATTTAACAGTGTAATGTAAACATCAGGCAGTTGTATGTGTACCTGATGTAGTACACGCGATCGTGGTGCAGTCTGAAGCAGTACGTCCCATCCGGTCTATCCACAAGAAGCTTAATGTTCTCTCCGATGCTGAAAACAAAACGTCAGACAATTAATCAATCATACAATCGTTCTTAAAGCCATCAGAACCAGTGAGCTCATTGATGGAGTTGTATTTGGGGTCAGATTGTGACAATCTTTGATTTCTGTACGAACATGTTTTCGCTTCAAACTTGTGTGAGCTCATGTTCTGCTATTATTATTATTATAGGACAGGATGGGGAGAACTTCAAGGCGTTCATGATGCATACATGACTCCTTTCTCAGACACAAGAACACAGTGACTTAAAGTAAAGAGATCACTGGCAGTGATTTGAAACCAGTCTTGCTCTTCATCATCCTAGTCATCCTCTTGCTCATGTATATCAGTGAATAATACATGTTAAGGTAGCTTAGCCAATCATTTTGCTCTGTTTAGTCCTATATAATAACATATAATCACAAAGGAACTTCTGCTCTGCTCTCTCTGTCCTCTCTTCTTCTCCAGAACTTCTTCAGAATAAAATCTGTCTAAAGCTTGCTGTTTAGCTTCTCTTCTGTCTTCGAATAAACTCTAATTAAACACTGGGATTAGATTTGAAGGCTATTTATGCTTTCTAACGTCTCTAATATTACTGGACATTCTGCTATTGGCTGTTAACCAGCTAGTTAGTTCGCGAATAAGCGCTCTATAACGTGGTGTCGGTTTTAAAGCGAAAATGTTTACTATACTCACTACTTGGAGAGCTTTTCAAACATTACTTTCGTCTCTTCATCCGTTAACGGCCGCATTATTTAGAAAAGTAAATATATAGAACTTTAAGCTAAGGGGGGAGAAGACACACGTGGGAAAGGAAGAGAATTATCTAGACGTCGCAGGGCAATGACGTAGACAGTAAGCGCACAGTACGTCGCAGATAAATGTAAACATACAAATAGAAGGCTTTCATTAGTGGTATTTAGTTCAGGTTTTTTTTGCATTCGAAAAATAAGAACGTTGTAAAAACTCTGGGCTTGTGTTATTTTATCGATATTTTCCTGTGAGGTGTAATATGTTTTTAATTTGTATTGCTGTGTTGTACCATATTAGCTGCTGTCTATTGTAACATCAACGTATATCTCTCCACTCGTCTGGTGTTTTTTATTCTTCTTTTTTTTGTTTAAATATTATTAAAATTAAAAAAAAAATTAATGAAATGAAAAGTTAAAAAGCGTTGAAAAGGTGAAAAGCGTATCCATGGCGTAACGCGTCATCGCTGACGTCACTAAACGTTTCTGTAAATATACTTTCTTTCTTTCGTTTTTTTTCTCCTTCAGGTAAAGGTGATATTATAAAGAACAAAATAAGGATACAGCTGGGTATATACATATAAAAGACATATTTTGGAAAGCTCACAAACTTTTTATGTATTTATAGCTTTCTTATTCAAAGAGAGTCAACAAAACCATAAAGTTGGGTTTCTTGTTAGTAAACTCGGATAGTGAAACTAAAAAGGTCTCGAACACTGAATATTTTCATTAATAAATGTCTTTACCAGAAATGTATTTTCAATGGGGAGAAAAATCAAGCATTTATTAATCAGCATAGTAATTTCTAGCTACATTTCATATACAAATTTAGTAATATACAGTTTGTGGCGGGTTTTTTTGTATTAAGTTTAAAAATAATAAGAAACCCATAAAAAAAAAACACTGGTTATTAATAGAGTTTACTTATTAAAATAAAGAAACATCAAAATCTTTTAAATAAATAAATAAATAAATAAATAGGGCCATGCAGGTCGCGGGTGTATGACGTCATGACGTAACGTACGTAAAGTCAAGATGGCGGCTGTAGACGTGGAAGACGAGAGTATTTTGGTGTCGGTGTTTAAAGACAGTTTTCCGGAGAACTGGAGAGAAAACCCGGACTTTGCGGCGTACCTGTCGGAGTTGAGTTCGTACGGAGTTGAGAAGTTAAACCGGGAACCGGAGCGTTTGTCCGAGGAACGAGCGCAAATCTTGCAGCAGACGCGCGAGCTCGCCTTCTCCAACTACAAGACGTTCATCCGCACCGCCGACTGCACCAAAGAGATCTACCGAGACTTCGGCCGTGTGGAGAGCAGCTTATCCAAACTCCTCGATAAACTGCCGAGCTTCGGGGAAAAATGCAGGTTTGTCCGAGATCAGGACGCGTCTCTTTCTCGAGTTCAGGTTTGCGGAAGTGGTTTGTTTGTTTGTTTACCTGAAGCCTGTTGTAGTGGTGGTCGATATGATGGAAAAAGGATCACATCACGATATGTAAACACGATTCCAGGATACACGATATGTCTAGGTTTGCAGCATACTAGTGCCATGCTTAAAACAACCCATGAAAACCAAGGCATTAATAAGTTATATAAAATGACTGTTTGATTAGATAATTATTCATTCATCTTCAGTAAAGCGTTTCATCCTGGTCAGGGTCTTGGTGGATCTGGAGCACATCCCAGGAGCACTGGGTGCGAGATGGGGACGCACCGTACACCTCACCCAAATTCACACGTAGGCATAGCCAATCTTGAAGGAAACCGGAGACCCCTGGAGGAACCGTACACATACACAGGGAGAACATGCGAAACTTTACGGGTGTAAAAGCGCAGGATCGAACCAGGGGCTCGAGCTGTGAACCGGCACCGTGACGCCTGTCAGCTCTGCTTTCTTATAATTAACCGTGGAGTTGTTTAGTGTTATAAATGTACTTCAGAGACCCGAAACACTCAGTAAAGTGCGTTATGTTGCGAGTAAGTAACACCATATCGTTATTACGATACGCTTTTTTATTTATCTCCATAATAGAGGCTTTGTGAAGGAAGCAGAAGAGATCGGGGCGAGCCGGCGGATGAACAGCCTGACGCTGAACCGTCACACGGAAATCCTGGAGATTCTCGAAATCCCGCAGCTGATGGACACCTGCGTCCGGAACGGCTACTACGAGGAAGCACTGGAGCTGGCCGTCTACGTGAAGAGGCTGGAGAAGAAGCACTCGTCACTTCCTGTAATCCAGGTACGGTGGAAAGGATTACGTTTGGATATTTGGAGCACTAAACAGCTCCAGACAGTAAGGAAGTCGATAAAGCCGTGGTTTGTTAGGATACCGTTTCTTTCTCGTCTCACTAGGGCATTGTAAACGAGGTGCGTCAGTCGGCGCAGCTCATGCTGAACCAGCTCCTCCAGCAGCTGCGCAGTAACTCTCAGCTCCCCGTGTGCCTGCGCGTGATCGGCTACCTGCGCAGGATGGACATCTTCACAGAAGCAGAGCTGCGTGTGAAGTTCCTGCAGGCGCGCGGCAGCTGGCTGCGTTCCGTGCTCGCCGCCGTACCTGACGAAGACCCCTACGTCCACATCACCAAAACCGTCGAGGCCTGCCGAGTGCACCTCTTCGACATCATCACTCAATACCGCGCCATCTTCTCGGACGAGGACCCGTTGCTGCCCTCTGCCGAGCAGGCCGTGAACGAGAGCACCATTTTTCACGGCTGGGTGGTGCAGCAGATCGCTCGCTTCCTGGAGACGCTGGAGCGCGACCTCGAGCGCGGAGTGGGAAGCCGTTTGGACTCCCTCCTCGGCCAGTGCATGTATTTCGGCTTGTCTTTCAGCCGGGTGGGCGCGGATTTCCGCGGACAGCTGGCGCCCGTGTTCCAGCGCGTCGCCATGGATACGTTCAGCAAAGCCGTTCGAGAAGCCGTGGACAAATTTAACGAGGACATGAACCTGTATACGCTCATTTCTCTGCCGTCGATGCTCGGGAACACCGTCCCGACCGTGGCCGCCGGCGTCCAGCCCGGCTCTCTTCAGCCCCCGATGGGTTTGTTGGACTTCCCTCCGTTAGCCTGCTTCCTGAATAACATCTTAACAGCCTTCAACGACCTGCGACTGTGTTGCCCAATCGGTTTAGCTGAAGAAGTTGCCAGATGTGTTGAGGAGGCTCTTCTGAAGGTTTTACATTTTCGTGTAGTTTAGTTGACGAACGTTTGATTTACCTTACGTTCCTGTCTTTCCTCGATTGGTCTTAAACCACGTTGATTAGTGCTTAAAGGTGCAGTCAGCAGATTTAGCATGAGGTTACTCCATAAAAATAATCACTCTAATGGTAGTAATAATAATAATAAATCTCCATCATCCCCCTGAGAGTTTGGGTATTTCCAGATTCAGACAGGACTAAAATCCCAGACAATCACTGGTAATAATTACCTTACCTCACCTCCTCTTGTAAAGAAAATAAATAAATATATCCAGCCCTGATTGGGCGTAGGTTCCACACCAAGCTTTTCAGTATTATTTGATGACAATCACTGACCGCACCTTTAATCGCGTCTTCACACGAATGCTTCACCCTTTAGCTTTATACACTGTGTGTTTTCTGCATATTCGTCATGCATCAGCGTCAAATAAATTCCGTTCTGTCCTACACAGGTGACCAAACTGATCCTGGTCTTCCACAGAGCGGAGGAGTCGGCCTTCAGCAGCCGCGAGCGCGACTTGTTCGTTCGGTTCTGCTGTGCCTTTGCCGAGGACATGGTGCCGTTCCTGAACCGATGTCTCCAGGTTCTCTTCCCACCAGCGCAGCTCGCACAGATCCTCGGTAAACAGGAAGGGGTCGGATTTACTTTACGACGTCACACGTACTGTATCCTGCTCCTGCAGTCGTTTCATAGATATACAGGGGCAGCTCGAAAAATTTGAACATCAGGGAAAAGTTCACTGTTCCTGTAATTTAATTCAAAAAGTGGAACTTTTATATACTCTAGATGCTGTTAGGGGAAAATAATCAACCAGTCAAGCAGAGTTACTCTCACCACCTCAATGTTGATTTTCTTATAATGGCACATCCTGAGCTGTTTTATTCCTCTTATACCACAACAACTTGCCAATTACAGTTCTTATTAATTAAAGAATGACCCGTTGTAATTTTTTTTTTTTTTCCATTTAAAGATGCAGACCGTCTTTGAGACAATTTAGTTCCTGTTATGACTTGCGTTAGCGTTCCCATGCTGGAAAAGTGTTGTACAGCACTGACACCGGAGACTCCTTCCTTAAATAGTGCCATCCGAACGATTTTACAGCCTGTACAATATTATTTCGTTGTGTTTATTCATTTTTTTTGTACTTTTAATCGCGGAAAACTACTCGAGTTGGGAAGCACACGTCATCGAACGGGTCACTCGTTAGGAGAAAACTCACCCACATTTACCTTCTGCCATTATCCTTGACATGTTTTATTAGACTGTACCTGTCTTAACCTTGTGAGAAACCTTTTTTTTTTTTATTCGGTCAACACTCTGGAAGAAATTAACAAAGTCAAACCTAATGTGACCTTAGAGTTTTTAGGAAAAATACATGTTTAAAAACCTTATATAGAGTTCCTTAGACATTTCCCACCATGAAAATAGATGTAGACGCTGGTATGGTGTTAAAAAACCAAACGAACTTGAATTGGCGAAATTGCAACCGCATTAAATTGTCTTTCGCAGTGACGCTTGTTGGTAAACGAGACTGATTAGCCATGAATGCCTGTGGTGATTATGGTCACATGACGTGTCTCCGCCCAAATCTGCGGAAAATGCGCAATTTTTTTTTAAAAATCGCACGCTCCTGCAAATATCGCGGTGTTTGCTTGATTTTTGCGTTCATTTCTGTGATCGCAAAAATCCCGAAGGACCGGTTGTAGACATCTTTCTTTATTTAGTAGTGGTTACGCGGATTATGTCGAGCATCTGTATTTGAGTTTTGGGATTTAAACAGAAGCTGAGCTCTTGACGTTTGTTTTGTAGGCGTTCCTCCAACCCAAGTTCATAAACACGGAAACATCGGGTGCGTCGACGTGAGCGCCGTGCTGGAACCTTTAGACTTCATCTTGCCCAAGAGAGAGCCCCTGAGCCCGGTGCTGGACCTTTCCATTGAGCTGAGCAGCTCGAGTACTACCGAAGCAGAACCTCCGGCTCCAGCCGAGCCTTCCTTTTCAGAGAAAGTGGAAGCTCCTCTACCAGAACCTGGAGCAGACCTCAATGTCCACCAGCATCGAGAAGCAGAACCTGCCCATAATACAGCGCAACCTACAACACACGACGTGGAGCAGAACGATCCAGGAGACGCGGCCCTGACTAGCGCAGATCATCAGAACGAGCCGCCACAACCACTAAATTAAATCTTTCTTTTTTTTTAAAAAAAACTCGTTTTTCCTGTGAATTCTTGCCTGGGGAAAGTATGTATATTTAATAATAATAATGTATAAATTTGTTTAATATTTCAGTCTGTACATGTGTATGTATTCTCAGTTCTGTAACGAGCAGCGATTAAATCTTGCAACAAGACGTGATGATAAATAAGGTATATTTAAATTACACAAGTGTGTCAGACATTTTGTTGCCATGGTTTCACAAAGGGGTTCACGATCATTTTAGTCCATCAGATGCCACATTTTTTAAAAATCTGACATACAAAGGGCAGGAAAACATCAATTTTAGGGATGCATCTATACCTCAATTGTGAAATACATTCAGATCGCCGCCATTTTGTGTCGGCTGCTGCTTGGCGTACTACGTGTAGGACGTAGCATTAGATTTTGGCGTCCGGGCATCTCTACGAGCAAATGAGCATCGCGTCTGACTGATATCTGTATCGATGCATCCCTAGTAGAATCTAAGCACATCACTTCCTGTGGTATTGTAATTATTTAAGATGTGAACAAGCAATGGTTTATTTCCCTCTCTCGCTCTCTCTTTAACACTGTTACACGGTTAACACGGCACCGCCGGTTCACTTTTTCTTGACGAACTTCTTGCGAGAGGCGTTCGGATTGGCGCGTCGTCTCCCTCCTCCGCACTGAGCCTCCCGTAGGTTTAAATTCGCCGCTCGGCTGTAAAGGTCGTGCTCCGTGAACGGAGATCCACCGGCGAGGTAGTCCGGGTCGAGCACGTCCGTCTTCGCCCGTGCCTTTCGAGAGAGTCGCTGCTGAGGGAAACGCTGATCATCCACCACGTGCGGGTTGTTTGAGTGTTTTCCGCCTTGTGGTAAAGGCATAGAGTACTGCAGGAAAGACACAGACAAGGACCGTTAGTGGGCGTGTCCTAAATCAATTAACTGACGGTTACTAATTGTGATTGGGCGGTTGCGTAACCATGGCTACGGCATATAAATAATGAATTAAACAGTGTGTGAACAAACAACCATTTCGTTTTAGTCACTCAAGCGAACATTAAATCGGCGAGGCGTTTTCTCAGCGTTCACAAAATGGCCGCTTCCTGTTAACTTCCTCCTCCAGAGCGGTGAACTAAAACACGGAGGGGAAATAAAGCCGAGCACATACGTACCCTCTTTCCTTTAGGATTGAGCACTTTGGGGTTGCTGGAGAAGTGCATCTGCATGTTGCCGTCCTCGCCGAGCGTCACTGCCACCTTCTTTAGCGTGTTGTTGCCGCAATGTGGACAGAAAGCTTTGTTCATATTTGTCGTAGTCCTGCCAAGAAACAAAAATGGTTGTTAAAAACAATTAATAATAATAAATCGATCACATACAGCGTCTTCAAATTAGACTCGGAGCGATTTGAAGAAATGTAAGTGGATAAAATAGACACGGGGGGGGGGGGGGGGGATGCCTTTTAAATCCTAAATTCACGCAAGGGAAAGTACAAGCCTCAGTCGCCATTCGTTTCCTGATTCAGATCGATGGGACACGAGGACAGGAGAGTGAAAAGAAATGACACGGACTGTTTACACGCCTGACCGACGAAACTGGTGGAGAATGAGGAAAGGGTGGAGATAAACATGGCACAAGGTAGTAAAGGCTAGAGACACTCAAACCTCGATCCGATCATCGACAACACAGATTAGAAATCAGTGCTGGTACGTTACTAAAATCCAACTGTTTTAAAGCAAGTCCTATAGTTTCCACCGGTTCCACTTTCGTCCTCATCGCGTTTCTACTGTAAACGACCTCGAACTAGATCATTCTGCCAGGATTATTCTCTCTTCACTCACTTGAAGCAGGCGTGGCAGCGGAGGATGTAGTTTCTCGTGTGTCTGATGAGCATGCCGTTGACCGACAGCACGTTCAGGCCGATCTGAATAAGCACGTTCTGCAGGAAACAAAACAACCGATAATTATTCAACTAAACGAGCAGCCTGGCGATTTCCCTCTCAGAGATGTAATCAAATGTCTCATCAAATTAAAAGTCCTCTTAAAAGTAGTAACGTGAGGAAAAACTTATGGGGGAGGGGTCTAATTTACTGATAAACATCACTGTAAAAGAGCGTGCAAAACAATTTCGATATATAATATATACAATATACAGGATATATCAGACACACTCTCTGCAGCAGGACAACGCCTTACGCCCACCGTACGCACCTGCATCGCGAAGTCGGTGGTCACGCAGCCCACCGTGACGTTTTCCGAAGGATGGACTTCACCGGCGTCCATCTGGATTCGTTTTATGTTACCGGGAGTGATCCAGCCGCCGCCGCCGTCCTCTTCACCGTCTTCGTCCTCCACACCCTCCTCATCCTCTTTCTCGGCGTTCGGAGACGTCACATCCACACGCCGCGCTTTCTCCGGGACGTCCTACAACACCGTTTGGCTTCTTAGATTCGTTTTTCAGAAGGCGTTTATTTATTTATTTTTCGGTCAACGTGTAAACGCCTGAACGCAAAAGTTTGTGCACCCTTAAAAACGAAGTGATCCATTTCAAGCCCAAGATTAAAAATAATAATAATAATAATTTTAAGGGTGCACAAACTTTTGTTGGGTTTCACAGATCATCATAAAAAGGTTTTCACAAATGAGTCACATCGTATGCGTATAAGCAAATGAAACAAATAATCGAATAAATAAAATAATACCAGTCAACATTTCCTCTGCTCAAAAGTTAGCATCTCCTTATCTGAATGTGATGAATATTTAAATCCTGGTTATTATTCAGCTCTTTATCTTCATTATTATAATATATTTTAATTCTCAGAGTCAGCGGAAAGGTCTCTTTAGTGTCCTAAGTTATTGTAACTGTGACCGTAATTGCCTAGCACCTGTAAACTGTTCGTGTCTTAACGACTGTCCCACAGGTGCATGTGCAATAATTGTTTATGCTTCATTCAAGAAGCATGAAAAACATCCTTTCAACCCTTTCCAATAACGATCTGTAAAGCTTATTTGGATTTTACAAAACATTCTTTAAAATACAGTCTCCTGAAAAGTGGACGTTTCTTGTTTTGCCGAGTGTATTTTTTGGGTTGTTGTCTCGGGTTGTCCACTAATCGTAGGGTTGGAGGTTCGATTCCCGGCCCACGTGACTCCACATGCCGAAGTGTCCTTGGGCAAGACACCGAACCCCAAGTTGCTCCTGATGGCAAGTTAGCACCTTGCATGGCAGCTCTGCTACCATTGGTATGTGTGTGTGTGTGTGTGTGTGTGTGAATGAGACACAGTGTTGAGCGCTTTGGATAAAAGCGCTATAAAAGTGCGCCATTTACCATTTTGTTATACGATAACCCCACACTTCACTTTTAACTTCCTGAAATACTTTCTCCCCCCGAAACACAAACACATCGGAACTGCGTACCTTACTCACAACCAACTTTAATAACTCGTCATCAATGCTGGGTAAGGGATCTCTCCAAAACTGGAAGCTGTTGAACTCCGAGCTCTCGGCGGTCTGAGGCTCACGTGACACGACGTCATGCCGAACGTCAGCGACCGGGCCGGATGAGGATTCCTGTTTCAGGGTCAAACAAGATCATGATTTCATTTACTTATAATGAGCTGGGGGGGGGGGGGTGGGAGAAGGTTATATAAGAAACGACAATGAATAAAATACACACCACTAATTTCAGTAAGTCATCATCAACACTGGGTAAAGGCTCTCTCCAAAACTGGAAGCTGTTAAACTCGGAGATCTCGGCAGATGGACGTTCACGTGATGCTACACGCTGCTGAACGTCAGTCACTGAGCAGGCTGAGGATTTCTGCTGTAATATAAAACCAAAGAGGTTACCATTATTATTATTATTATTATTATTATTATTATTATTATTATTATTATAATACCTGCTTTAAACAAGCATGACCTCACAGGGTGTACTTTCTTTTAAAAATCAAATATAAATAAAATTTACTCAAAGAATTAAAATAATAATAATAATAATAATAATCAGATGTACAAAATATAAATTCATATCATGACTGTTGACCGAAATATCAACTACAGTCTTTTTTGGAATAAAACAATTCAATAAAAAAAAAAAAAATCTTGATCATGTGACTTCTAAAATAATAATAATACAAATTCATATTCAAATCCTGGTGGCAGAAATATAATTTTAATAATATTTGTCAGTCTTAAAGCGGCGTTATTTGATAGTTCCAGATTGAGTGAACGAGAATACAGTGCTGTTTAAAAACATCTCTCTGAAAAATTAGATATGAAGACGCCATCTATTAAAACCTATCCAGTTTTTCCACCCTTCTGGTTTTGTCTTACTTTAGAAGGAAGGTGGAATCCAGCGATGTTGACCGGAGCTTCTGGGTGTCTCGGCGTGCTGCGTATTTCCACCTAAAGCTCGCGTGAGGATGCGGTGTTAATCCAGAGCAATGTTTATTTTCACTTCTATAAAAAGACAACAACAACAACAAAAAAACAAGCAACTTAGTTCACTATTAATACCTGTACTGCTGGTTCTTTCTTCAAGTGAGCAGCTCCACAGTTCTCCAACTCCAGCTGGTAGGTCAGAGCCAAGACTTTAATGTCCGTAGCTGACAGGCTGGGATAATCCCCGGTCTTTTTGGCAAACTCGGTCACTAAATTAGAAAACGAAGCAGAAAATTAGACTAACTCAAGATTTTTAATCTCAGCGCGAGTCACTGAAGTGATTCACTCACCGAATCGAACGTGTTCTGGAAAAGGTTCTTTAAAGGTGAGCTTGTAGGGTAAAAACGCCAAGTTCTTTTTTGTTTGTTTATCCCGGATTTCGTTCACCACATCCTTCAGCGTGTAGATATTCTTCCCAATTTCCTAAAGCGAGGTAAACAGACACACAGCGCTCATTATACCGCCGCAGAATCCTCCATTCTGATCGGTCAGAAAGTGTTGATTAATTTCCCATAACAGCAGATCTGTCAAGTAAATCACAGGCTCTTTCTATAACAGCTCATTCACGAGGACTTGCACATGAAAAAACATCCGCCAATCTAAGACTAATAACAACAGATTCAGAGAGTGTTGTTATTCCTTTAAACAAAGAAAAAACAGGGACGTTTTCTGTAAGGGCGCCACCATTTTACAGAAGGAGTCTCCAGTTTCAGGAGGTTTTCCACCACAGGAAAGTCTTCAGGATGGAGGACTGTTCTCGGTAACATGACAACCTGCGAATTTTCCTGCTCATGATGGATAGCTGCTTTAACATAAAAGATAACTCGTTCCACAGACATTCCAACATTAAACGCAACTATAAATGGATTAAAAAAAAGTATGACATGTTATTTAATTCATTCAAAAAGTGTAACGGTTGATAGATTAACAGTGTAAGAGAATTAAAATACTTAAGGACGTGCTGCAATGGAAAAATAATCAACTCCATGGTGGTAACAGTAACTCTGCTTCATTACACCACCCTGTCGTTGATTATTTTTCTTTCTAGAAGGTCAGATTGTGTCAAATTGATGATTATTACCATACAATATTATACTGTATCATGTTCACTTAAGCTTGCTATAGCTATATATATATATATATATATATATATATATATATATATATATACACACACACAGTTTTAAAGTGACAGTAAAATAATATAATCTATCCTATTACATCATTCCTAAATTGTCTATCATCTTTAATATCTAATCAACACACATGGCTTGTTAACATGACCTTAAAACACAACATTAAGCTAAGATGCTAATTATAAACGCTGGATTTTAAGAAAATAAACACAAAAACAGCTAATCGTTTCAGTGTGACCTTCATAAAAATAAAAGCCCATAAACACGTACATGCAAAACGGCGTTTTTCAAGAAAGCCCCCGCATCAGCTACAACATGCTCCACCATGCTGGCCACCATCTTGAATCTTGAGCTCCTGTACCAAACAGCAGCCCAACCACACAGAAATCTCGCGAGAACTTCTCGCGAGCTCTCCTGTACCAAACAGCAACCCAACTACACCTGAAATCTCGCGAGAGCTTCTCGCGAGATCTCCTGATGTCATTTGTTGATGTTTTAGTGGGAGAAATATGGCGGCCCGGTGGAGCAGCGAGAATGTCGTGGTGGAGTTTAGAGACGCTCAGGTACTAACATGGCACCTGTAGGGCTTTCAGCGCTCTCTTTGTCGTCTTATTGACACCTCAGCATAATGACTGACATTCAAACTGTGCGGAAAAGTTTACCCAAAAATAAATAAATGTATTTTTTTAAATGGCTTGCTTGCTAGGTGTACACCTTTATTCATTTACCAGTGTCCAAGCTGACTAGCTGAACAGTCTGACATTTATTTTTTTAAATTCTTTTAAACTATTTGTAAAAAGTCCGAGGGGAAAAAAATAGTGTTGAGGTATTTGTATTCATTTTAATTAGTATACTTAATAATACTCAATTAATAACCAGTGTGTCCTACTGAGGAGGTGTATTGTTTTTGTGCAGTTCATTTTGTTTTCCTAATCTTTTGTGTTTTCCAGGCTACTGCCATGTCAGTGGACTGTCTAGGGCACTATGCTGTTCTTTCTGGGTGTGTACATTCCTCTGTCATGTAAAAATACTTTTCCACACTTACTTGAACTGCCCCCATGGTCCTTTCTACATTTTCCTCTACAAGTCCGAGATCCCATTTCAAGTGATCTGTGTTTGCTCAGGAACCCTGAGACGGACTCGGTTTCTACTCTCTCCTGGCTCAGAACACGCCAGAACCAAATAAATTGGTTGGGATTTTATATGAATAATGATTGTTTTAAAAATTTCATTTCACGTTGAGTCTAATTTCAAGTCTTGCACACTAATTTAAATCAAGCAATAAACCTAAATACTAAGTAACCTAGATACTAGATTTACAAAAATGAACTTCCTGGTGGCACGGATGTCATTCCGTTGTTCACTGATTATTATTTTCTTCTTCTAAAAATGCTTTCTTTTATGAATCTGTACAAAAATGTATTACACAACAAACACCCAAGCAGTAAACACTAAATGCACAATTCAGGTGTTTTTTGGGCCCAGGAGAGACAAAATAGAACACGTCTGGGTGTCCATAAGGACCAGGTTGGACATTCAGAGTGATTTTTTTTTTTTTACACTCTTCTGTATGTTAGGAGACGTTTCTTGTATGTTGTGAACCTGGAGGCACCGTCTGAGGCTCCTCGAAAAATAGCCCGTCAGAGCAAGTGGGACGTCGGGACGGTACAGTGGAATCCGCACAAGACGGAAGCGCACCTATTCGCAGCATCAGTAAGTGCAGATTTATCAGTTCTGATCAGGTTTATCAGGTTAAAGCCACAATCAAGACCTCGAGCAAGGAATAAGACGATTAAAGCGCTTCGGATGTCCTGTTATAGCAAAATAATCAACTTTGCGGAGACAACAGTGTTGGTGTATGTGATGTGTTTGATTTGTGATGTGTGTGCAGAGTAATCAGCGTGTGGACCTGTACGTATGGCGTGACGGATGTGGAGAGTCTCACACATCCCTGCAAGGCCACACACGAGTTATAAGGTAATGGAATGAAACCCACATGTTCATTCAGTAGATCTGGGAAAATATATACGTTTTACTGACTTTTTTTTTTTTCTTCTTATTGACATCACAGTGATTTGGATTGGTCGTGGTTTGAGCCAGAACTTCTCGTCACAAGTTCAGTAGACACTTACATCTACATATGGGACACAAGGTGAGGAGGGAAAAACAACGGCGTCCAAACGTTAACTTTTATAATTCATATACATGTAAAATATATATATATATATATATATATATATATATATATATATATATATATCTATATATATATATATATCTATATATTTTATATTATATTTTACTGACCATACTGGAAATAGAAAAAATAAAGAATTGGTAGTAATTGCTCCATGGAAACCTAAATCGGAATCTTATGAAATGTGTGTGCGTGTGGTTTTTGTTTTTGTGTCTTTATAATTTTTTTATTTATTATTTTTTTTCTTTCTCCAGAGACACACGTAAGCCTACAGGAGCTCTATCAGCAGTGGGTGAGTTTACACTCTCTATAGTTCAGATTAAAACTGAGATCCAGCACAAATTAATCGCTCGTCCTCCTTTGTCTTCATTTACGGTTGTACAGCCGGAGCATCTCAGGTGAAGTGGAACAAAAAGAATCAGCACTGCTTGGCTTCTAGTCACGACGGAGACGTCAGGATCTGGGACAGACGGGTGAGTCAGGGCCGGGCAATTCAAAAACACCCAGCGTCTTTTCTCTTTTTAAATGCTCTTCTTCTTTCTGGGTGATGTTTCTATTCGATTTTACTTCTTTTTGTTCTTCTTCTTCTTCTTCTTCATTTAAAAATGATTATTTTTTTAACTTAAAATCTGTTTAATATCTTCAAGTTCGAAATCCAAAATGGCTTCCTCTTCAGGCAGGACCGATATCTTTCTGACATTATACGCCATATAAATTTGTAAGCTTAATCACATGCGTTTCTGTCACGGTGCCTCGAGCAGGATCGTAGGCGAGCTAGTGGAGGTTTTTAAATCATTAAACCCTCGTTTAAAAGTCGTTAGACTCAAACAAGCCGTATATAGAACGTTAAATGAAGTTAAATTGTCAGATTATTCACCGTACCGTGCTGCAGTCTAGCCGAAAAGCGATATTCGTCTCATCCACTGTTACTGTTTACGGATAACGACCAACGCTAAGGTGTGTTTCCGTTTGAGAACGTCTTTAATTGTTGATCGGTAATTGTATTTTGAATTTCAGAAACCCAACACTGCTGTTGAATACGTAGCCGCTCACTTATCCAAGATTCACGGCTTGGACTGGCATCCTGATAACGAGTATATACTGGCAACCTCCAGCCAGGACAACTCAGTTAGGGTGAATATAAACCAAATCTGTATCAGTGTATATATATATATATATATATTTATATATAATAAACGTAAATGTCACACCGTGTGCAATATCTCAATTTTGATGGGCTTTATTGATCTGTGCAGTTCTGGGACTACAGACAACCTCGAAAATACCTCAATATCTTGTCCTGCCAAGTTCCTGTTTGGAAGGCCAGATACACGGTACGTTTATCTCCCATCTGTTTACACACACTTTAAACAGATAGGACTTTACGGATGTTTACTGACAATTAAGAATACACACGTGGAGAGATATAGGGTGTATAGGAGGGTGGAAAAATTACCGAATTTTTACCAGAAGGTTAGCAACAAATAGACAAATTTGCTCGTGTCTAGAATCTGTTTCTAGACACTTAAGTGCACGTGTGATGCGGCACACCATAGGGTGGATTATTTCCCTTTAACAGCACAGCTTGAAGTGTTTTTAATCCTCCACAGCTGGCAATTTGACAATTATTGCATTTTAAATGTAAAGAATAACACCTTTTGGGTGATTTTTATCCATTTCTAGTTGCGTTTAATGTCGTGGAACATCTGACGGCTTTTGTTTTCGATCTTAAATTCCATTCCTTCATCTTCCAGTAACCACTTCATTCTGGAAGGAGCAAATGAATATAAAAACAATTATTTACCTTGCAGCCGGAACTACTTTCCGAAAATTAATCCACACCGTCCATCTGACCAATCAGATTTGAGAATTCAGCAGCACTGTGGTATAATGAGAAATATTAGACACACTTGACCATATTTATATTAGTTTTGCTTTGGCTCTCCGCATTACTCCGTAGTGTCTGTAGTAGTGATTTATTTATGTATTTTTTTTTTTACTCTGTTGTCTGGATCAGCCGTTTTCCAACGGGCTGGTGACGGTGATGGTGCCGCAGCTCAGGCGGGAGAACAGTCTTCTGCTGTGGAGTACGCTGGACCTCAACAGCCCCGTTCATGCCTTCGTAGGTCACGACGACGTGGTGCTCGAATTTCAGTGGAGGCCTCAGAAAGAAGGTGAGCATGAAAAGTCTAACACGCAGTGAGATGATGCAGTGTGTAAACTCACCAAACACAGAACTCAAACAGATATATGATACAACCTGATACCTTTTTAAAATATTTATTTTCTTTAATAGACTTAATGGCGAACTGTGCAGAGAGCGAAATTTGTATCATAAATATATCCCTGATAGATCAGATACAGCATACTGGGACACAATTTCTCACAATGTCAATGTTATCACCAATCATCATATCACCGAACCCTACTTCACACCAAGAAAAGAAGCAGCAGAGTAAGCATAGGCCAACTAATAATGAGCTAAACATAGTACAAGGTGTACACGGTAAGAGAACAAACCAATGACAGGACAAGGGGGCGGAGACAGGACCAAAATATAACGCATGGCTCTCGTAGCCATGAGGAAATGTATTTCGTGACATAACAATTCAAAATGGAGTATTTCATGAAGATGTATTTATTATGTTTTAAAAAGATTGCATTTTTTTAGGATCTAAGGACTGCCAGCTAGTCACGTTGTCCAGAGATCAGACGCTTCGGATATGGAGGGTGGATCCTCAGTTGCAGAAGGTGAGAGCTGTAGGTAATATCTGAGATATGAGGTATATGATGTGATATGGCCTGAGAGAGCAGTAGCAGGGAAGATACTAATCATTTGCTCAATCACTTTTTTGCTCCTCTGAAACACACACAGTGGAACTGTATGTAACGTGAGGGCGCACGTGCAGAGAATCAGGGGTGTAGTTACAGTCAGACTGGGTGACGTGAGCCATGTTTATAATCCGAATCAGGAGGAAGGCCAGAGGTTACTACAAGAGAAACGACCATGGGAGAAGTTTTGACGTTTTATGCTTGAGATTTTGTTATGAGATGTTTATTTAACATTTATGGAAGGAGTCTGTGTTGTAAGCACTCTCAGTCTCAGTTACGCTTTCTGTTTTCTTGGTAAAATGACAGCTTGCACTTTCTGTGTGTGTGTGTGAGAGAGCGAGAAAGCGCGAGAGAGAGAGAGGCTGGTGAGGGACTGACTTCATAAATAGGGGAGAATGTAAGCCGGCGGCACGTCAGCACGTGGGTGTTGGTGGACGTCCAGTTCTCGATCGGTCCGCAACACTTCCAGTCTTCTTGAATTTGTTAATATATTTAGCAACAGTGTCTTGTGTGTGTGTGATGTTCTCTCACCATGTTCTCTGTTAAAGTCCATCGCAATATATATCCACTACCGGTCAAAAATTTGTGGACACTCGACTGAAATGTTTCTCATGATGTTAAAAAGCGTTTGATCCGAAGGTGTGCGATTAAGCGTGTGAAATCGGTGTCGTAGACAAAAATATAATCGTGTCGACGTATTCGTTTCTTTCATTAGAAAACTGACACTTTATTTACAAAAATATATGTTTTTAAACGGACGACTCGGAGGGAAATATTCCGAAAAGCAGCGGATAAGAGTCCGGTGTCGGTGTGAACTCCTTTAATACTGTTTAAAAAGCATCTCGGGGAAATCCCTCAAGAAATCGGTCGAGAAAACGCCAAGAATACATTTCTGGAAATTCTAGGCAAAAGGGGCGTTGACTTTGAAGATGCTAATACTAAATTATTTAAATTTATTTCAGATTTTTCTTATCACAACATAATTCCCGTAGTTCCATTTGTGTTACTCCAGAGTTTTGATGACTTTATTATTATTCTGAAATGTGGGGAAAAAAATAAAATGAAGAATGAGTGTTTCTAAACTTTTGACCGATAATGTGTGTGTGTATGTATATTATAAACTAAGGCATTTTTTAAAAAGTGTTAATTTCCCCCTGTGTATGGAAAGTTTTTGGACACCATGTATAAACCATTAAAATGTGCAACGTGTTGTTCATTACAAAAATGAAACATTGTAATATGGTATAAGCAGAATGACACTAAACACGATAATAAACAAGATATACTCTTATAAACAAGATAAGAATAGCCGTTGTCCTTGTTGATAAGGATGGATAAGCAGCAGTGCAGGGTTAAGCAGCAGTGCAGGGATTACATACGCAAGGGTATATAATCGTCGTTTTTATGTCTCCGTCACTGGAGGCGTTGTTTTGTCTGTCCGTCCGCCTGAGATTATCATTATCATGATGCATCAAGGGTCAAGGTGTCACAGCAAGGTCAGATGCCTGAAATCGTTTTTCCTCAACAGCTTCCTTCACAGTACTTTCGTATCCAGATGAAACAATAGAAATGTCTCACCGTTAAAGACCGCAAAAACACGTTGATTGTCTGTTGTAGTTATGCGCCAGTGACATTGTGGAGGAGCTGATGGAAGGCATGACTCTCGCAACAGAGTCTGAGAAGACACTCCGTTCCCAGGAAGCACCTCTGAGCCCCGGTCTAAGTGCTGGAGACCTGCAGGGTGAAACTACACTACACACACGACTTAACTGTTCAATACATTCCGTAACAGAGCTGTAATCAGCATGGAGTCAGAATTAATCAGTGTAATTAAGCATGTCATCAATATTCGTGCTGTTAGTGAGTTCTCGAGTTCTGATTGGTTGTTGATTCATTTTCTGCCAAATAAGCAGATGTTTATTTATTTAGCATTCATGGAAGGAGTCTCCAGTGTCAGTGCTTTGTAACAGTCAGCAGTAAAGGTTAGGTTTAGGTTTTCTGGCAAGGTTTGTGCTGTGCAGTTTCTAGTAAGTTAGGTAGTCGTTAGTTACATTTAATGTAACTATAAATGGATAGAAAGTACAACATGTTCTTTAAATAATAATTGGTAATAATAATTGGCAAATTGCTGTGGTAAAAAGGGGAATGAAACACTTATATGGATATGCTAGTAATGGAAAATAATCAAATTCAGGGTGGCAACAGTAACCCTGTTAGCAATGCATTCCCCAAATGTTTATTCCTTATTCTGGAGTACAAGCTTTCTTTCACTTCTACATTCATGTAACTATCAGGAAATACATATTACATCATCATCTGCACTCCGAAGTCATTAAGACCGAATAATAAACCTCCCCTGTTTTGCGTGTAGGTCGGTTCGAGGCGTCCAGCGGCAGGCAGGACCCCACTGCCCTCGCTCAGACCCTGCAGCAAGAGTTCTCGCTGGTCAACCTGCAGATCCGCAACGTCAACGTTGAGGTCAGGAACCATCCGCTTCCATACGTTTCTATCTTGTAGAACAACCAACAAAAATGAACACTTTTTGGGTGGGGTTTCGAATTTGCATAATCATGCATATTCATAAACCCCGGCTTTTTAAAGAGTAGCTCTACTCCCTAGTTTCACATAGATGTTCAGATTGTGTCGACGTAATTTCCACTGAACCAGGAAGTCAGGGCGGGACATATCGAGTGCCTCCTCCCTCTTTTTTAGTAGCCAATCACATTTAACTTATCTCACGGCCCGGGCTTTCTGATATGGTTTCTCTCACTCAACAACGGCAACTTTAGCAAGGCAATTTTTTATGACGTCGTGGGCGAGACACTTCAGATTCTAGAGAGCATTTGATTGGACCGGAAATCTGATGAGAAGCTGAAGTGCAGAATGATGTCATCAGCACTGCTGATCCATACCGGCTGGAGAGAGAGAGAGAGAGAGAGAGTGTAAATTTTGAATGCGTATATCTTCTAAATGCCAATTTTGCCATTGTTTTGGAGCGCACTAGCTTATAGATAACCTTAAGGACGACATGTTCGTACTAAAAGCGTTCAAAACTCCCATTTTAATTTCATGGGGATTTTAACCAGTATCGAATAATCACAGCACGAAATCTTTATATTATTTTATTTGCCTTTATTGTGTGTGTATATGCGTGTAGATGGATGCCGTGAACCGCTCCTGCTTCGTCTCGGCCCACTGCGGAGCGAATCAGGTCAGGCTGGTGGTGAAGTTTCCTGCACAGTATCCAAACAACGCTGCGCCGTCTTTCCAGTTTGTTCCACCTACAACCATCTCGTCCTCCATGAAGACCAAGATACAGAAGGTACTACAGGATTAGCTTCTTTATAGCACTACGGTTCTTTAAAGGAGGTAACGGGCCACCGCTTATTATTAGGGATAAGAAATATAATCCATGGATTTCATACATGGGCTTATACAGTGTAGAAATATATATGAATAGAAAAATAAATACTACTAAATTATAATACTAAATATCAACTGGCAGCTTGTTTTGCTGTTTAAAGGGGACATGATTAATATTGCTCAAATAAATCGAGTTGCTATTTTTGTGGTGTCATGTCGCGTTTGTTCTCTCTCTAGATTTTGACGGACACGTCGCTTCAGAAAGTGAAGAGGAACCAAAACTGCCTGGAGCCGTGCGTGAGGCAGCTGGTGTCCTGCCTCGAGTCAGACGCGGTTAGCGCCACTACACCAGATATGTTAAAGTGGGGGGATGGGGAAACATTGCTATATTTCTTCAGATTCAGTTTAATATCAAAATGAAAATTACGCAATCTATACAACCCTTCTGATGTAGTTTTAGTCGTGCGTTACATGTCCCTGCCTCTGGATGTAGTTTACATGCCGTGTGTGTGCACTGCAGGAGGACGGCACTAATCCCCACGTGTTCAGTAACTCAGTGAGCCCTGCTCTTCCTGCCTTCCCTCGTGTCACCAACACTTACGGCTCTTACCAGGACGCCAACATCCCTTTCCCACGTACCTCAGGCGCGCGCTTCTGCGGCACAGGTGAGCCTAAATCGTGCATTCTTGTCTGCTTACCTCATTATCTGCATTATCTGTGTTAATTGCTTAATGGTGTGTGATTTTATACGTTAAAAAACTCTTCTGTCCTGAACATGTCGGAAAACCGAAAGCTTTGACACTGGAGACTCCTTCCATAAATGTTCAGTAAATCAACATCTCCTTTCAGAAGAAAATTCAGAATATCAACAATGACACTTTTTTGTTGTTGTCTTTGTCTTTCCCAAATCTGTTTATACAGAGCGTTCGCCGTACAAGTCCCTGTGTACGTTACTATAGAAACGATGACCTGGTATTCGGAGCTGAACTACTCTCAGAGCTGCTGTTATTGAAAATTAATCAATACCTTCTGACCAATCAGAATGGAGAGCTCGACATCGCTGTAGTATAATGATATACTAATAGATATTTTTCGTCTTGCAGGCTCTCTGGTTTATTTCACTCGACCCATGTCCATGCATCGCACCGTCCCTCCTACAGAGCCTACGCCTAGGTAAACCTTCAGCCTCATTATCATTATATTCATGTTAATATTATAGTATAATGAACAAGCGTGGGGTTTTTTCTTTTTTCTTTTTCCTTCCAGATCACTCTCTGCACTGTCTGCGTACCACAGTGGCCTTATGACTCCGATGAAAATGCGTAGCGAGTCTCAGTCCACGCTGCGGCTGTACAGCGGGAGTCCAACACGCACCGATAAAGAGCAAGTGTCCATCTCATCCTTCTACTACAAGGAACGGGTAAGACGGGCTGCGTAGGTACGTCAGGGCAAAATTATAATAGTTATGCTTTTTATTTGGAATATCTGAGAGGGTTTATTATTGGGAATATTTGGCAACATAATCATATATCATATCATATCATATGTAATTAGAAATGATTATGGTCGGAGTGTCCACAGTCACCTTTTAGCTATACTCGTGTTCGACGCACATGAAAGCGAAGAGGGCTTTGTCTGAACGCGCGTTGTGATGATGTCACGTGACGTGTCTTGGTCCAGATCTGCGGTAATTTTGATAAATTGCAAGATCCTCCGAATCTTGCTTGATTTTGTGTTAATTTATGCGATTTATGTTAATTTATGCGAAATCTAAGTGGGAAAAGAAAGACATTGTATTCAAAACTGCACTCGTTATACTGGTGCAGTAAAGGTTACGATGGACGTTAGCGAAGCTCTCACCCGAGCTGTACTTTCCAAAACGGGGGCAATATTCCATCCATCCATCCATCTTCAGGAAGTGTTTTATCCTGCTCCGGGTCACAGTGGATCCCCGGAACACTGGGTCTGAGGCAGGAATACACCCCGAACAGGGCAGGGACAAACCGAGCTACATGTACTGCATGTAATCATACAGGAAGGAGGCAAAAATAAAACACAAAAAAAAGCTGCCTGCATTTAATATCGGCTAGTTAGCCAGTATTAGCAAGGACTCGGAGCGAGCGTTGTTACGGTTACGGTGTGCACGTCGCGTGCTGCTCGTAGATAGTGTGAAACGAGCTGTATTTACACACCTTCCAGAAGGTTTTGTGCTGTCTGTGTACTATCAGAGCCACAACCGTGCTGGTACGCCTCAGAATAAAGTAGTCCCGTGTACATTTAGACTTTCAAAGCCACGTTTTGCCAATTCCCACCCAACAGCCAGCTTTCCCCTACGATGCAACACCTAACAATCGGGGGGGGGGGGGGGGCGAAGACTAACACGTGCTTCCTCCGAGACGAAAGATCTTTCGATTTGCTGCTCGTGCTGCTGTCGGCCCTCTTACACATGCATGAGCTCACAGATGACCATGATTGGCTAGTGTCACTGTGATTGACAGGGGAAAGAGAATATGCCCCTCCCACCCAGAGAGCATGGTTACTTTTGCTCTCTCTGGACACAGATTGCGGCGGTGGGATTCGAACTCACGATCTCCTGATCGATTGGGTCAAGGCTTTTCAGAGACCAAAAACCCCTTTGACGGAAGAATTCAGGAAAACGGTCCTTTACACTTTGTCGATGTAGAGATTAGGTCAAAGAAAAGGCGAGTGTGTTCCTTTAATACTAAAGTACGACACTGCAGCCGTTGGAATATCTCCCCGAGATGCCGAGAGACCTTTATCGAGCTCTCCATCAGACACTCCAGTCAGTCATTTCTAATTATTTGTGCTCATCAGACGCTGTTGTCGGATCATTTTAATAATAAACGCTCTCGGGATAGAGATGAGCTCCATACTGAGCTGGTTATATGTTGTTTAGGTGCTTGTTCATTGTACCTTGTGTTGTGTGTTCACTCATTGTTTTCTGTACTGTATCCTTCTTTTCTTTCTTTTACTTTTTAAATCCTTTTTGTGTTCTGATGGACTGTCCTCCACCCGTCCCCGTCCCCTTTCCTTTACACACATCCCCGTGGTCTGTTTTATCCCACACACCAATCAGAAGCCTCTGCCTGTCCATCGCCGCTGGTCTGTGCAGACTATTGCTGACTGTCCGGTACTGATCTCCCTCCCTCTCTCCGTCCCTCCATCCTGCCATTTATTCCTTCCCTTTTCTCACTCTCTCTCTCTCTCTCTCTCTCTCTCGCCGTCTCTTAAGTTCTCTTTTCCGAACGTACGAGAAGCCTTCAATCAGGGACTTCCACCGGTTTCACTTTTTTGCTTTCTGTCCTTTCTTTGCTGCTCGTGTCATTTTGCCAGTTCCATAATCCTCTCCAATATCACACCGATCAGTTCTACTAACTCACTTATACAGAGTGCAAAAGTTTGCGCACCCTTTAGACAAAACGAAGAGGAAGCGGTGTGTTCCTGGGATAGGGTCCGGATCTGACGTGACCCTGGCCAGGATAAAGTGCGTACTGAAGAACACGAGTAACAGAGAAGTCCGATAGTGCGTGATGCAATAGTAAAATAAAAAACAAATCATCGGCGTGCACCTCCATGTTTTCTAGCGTCCTCCCCCCTTTTTTTTTTTTTTTTTTTTTCTTTTCTTCTGCAGAAATCATCTACAAACTTTTGCACTCAACTGTCATTTCAATTTTTGCCTGCAATCCTTTAGAGGTCACTCTCGAGTTATAATTTAAAATTAACCGCACGTAACGACGCCGTGCCGTCCAAAAAAAGACGCAAAACCCGGTGTCCTCTGAGGAAATCCATTATACGAGAACTTTTTTCTCGTAACTGAGAGAAGCCGAGGACCAAAATAAATGTCAAAAAAATTGCTGAAAAACATACGTAACTAAATCCTGATCTAATTTCGAGCTAATTCCAGGTAATCTTAGCACTAACCCTCATAAATGTCAGTATCGGTTGATTAGCGACGTCCCTGATTGTTGTCTTTTTGTGACACGCGCGTCAGAAATCACGGCGCTGGAAAGGGAAACGCGAGGGAACAGACTACAGCAATAAAACGCTCAAACTGGCTGGGAAAGTGATCATTCAGGAGATTTCCTGTCTCCTCCCTATTCACAAAGCCCTCGGAGAGACCTACGTGTGAGTATTTATTTATTTATTTATTTTCAAAAACACATTGCGTTATTACAGTGTTCATATAGAAGCGTGTTTTTAAACGCTTCCCTTTTTTTTCCCCCTCCCCAGATTAAATATGAACGACATACGGGACACGTGTCAGAAGAACGCAGCCGCAGCTCTGACAGTAGGACGGCGAGATCTAGCGAAGGTCTGTAACACGGTTTAAAGTAGTACGGGCGTTAACCGGCTTTATACCAAAGTGCTGTTCAGTTCACTTCACCTGAATCTGATTGGTCAGGAGGTGTTGATTAAGTTTCCATAACAGCAGGCCTGACAGTAGTGCGGTAGCGCAAATCACACGCTCGGACGACACGTTGTCGTTTCTATAGTAACCGCTCGTTCACAGGAACTGCCCCGTATAAACGGATTAAAGAGGGTTGAGCTGTTGAGGAAACTCCGGAAAGGAAATCACTGTTAAACATCAACGATAACACGATCTAACATCCACCGCGTCCTGGACGTTCGTAGACAGCGTTAAACGTAACCGTATACGGCTATAAAGTATAACGTGGTGTTTGTTAATACGTGAAAAATCCTACTCATCGGGTGTAAAAGTAAGCATAAAACGCTTTGGCGTGGAAAGAATAACTCCGTTGCATCACGCTAGTCCGATATTGATTATTTTCCTAGAACAGCGTTCCGACAAGTGTTTTATTCCCTACTGTGTTCATCAGTGGGACGAAGGGAGACGCGTCTGAGCTGATATTATTATTTGTGTGGATTTTTTTTAACCCTTTAACTCTTGCATCGAAGGTTTGGGCTTTGTCCTCGGCAGCGACCAGTCTCGACTTGTGTCCCGACTCCGATCCTGACGCCGACACTCCTTGGGCTCGACACCCGTTCGGCCGACAGCTGCTGGAGACTTTGTGAGTTTTCCCCACTGTGTCAGTAATAGTAGATATGCATAACTAACCCTTGATAGTGTAACCTTAGCAACGCTCTTTTTCCTTGTACTAGCTACTATTGGACAACTAACTAGCCTAGCTTGCTGTCTATTTTGCGTTGTTCGCGATGTCATTGTTCTCAGTAATCAGGACGAAGTAAAGGTTGGTGTGACGAGGAGGTCGTTCGATGTGACCGCGTGCAGTTACGGTTAAAGCGGAGCGTCATATTGTTTAGTTACGCCGCAAATGACGTTTTATTTTGAAGTTTGTTTTTTTTAAAATTCATTTCTCGCCAACACGATGTCCTCTGTGCCGCTTTTTTTCTCGCCCTCCGTGAGCGTAAAAGAAAAAGCTCGTGATGTCACTTGGCGGTTTTCTGAAAAAGTTTTTCCACCTTTGGAAGCGTTTTTGCTGTTAATAATTAATCCTTATTTATTCATTTTCCATATGATGTCATGTATAACGTGCACCGGAGGTTGGGGAACACGAGTGTGGCAGCAGCCTGCAAGGCTCTTTTGGCTACATTTAGGCGTTATGTTCTCGTTCGTGTGTCCGTGCATCCGTCCCTCCGTGCGTGTCTCCGCCTGAGATTCTCGTTATCTTGAGAAAGAGTGCTCTCTTGAATGTTTGGACGATTTAAACAAAGTTATCAGATTTTGATCCAAACAGGGTGAAGGTCATAGCGAGGTCAAATGTCTGAAATAGCTTTCCTTCGATACCTTCCTTCATTTTTGAAGTAAATTCTATACAGATTAGTAACAGGAAGGACTAGACTTCCTGTTGATGGCGGCGGAGGCGTGGCCGTCGTTACCGTGCGTCGGAGGTTTACTCGTTTGTTCGAACGCTCGTTTACAAGGCACTGAATTAAACCAGAGCACAATTTCTGATTGTCACGTGAGTTTGAGGTCCCATTTGTTTGCTCTCTTTCTCTCCGCAGGCTTGAACACTACAGTCAGATGAGTGACGTGCAGACTCTGGCCATGCTGTGCAGTGTGTTCAGGGGTCAGGGGATCCCTCAGGACTATTTCATGCTGTACGGCCCACGCGGCTCAGGCTTCACCCTCCACCACTCGCGCTACGTCAGTACTCTCACCCTTCACTCTCTCCAATAACACCGTCCGTACAGGCTTTCGCGGCGTTCTTTTGTGATTGTCACGGCCATAAAAAAACGCTCGATTTTTGCTGCGGCTTTTTTTTTTCTTTTCTTCAAAATCTGCGATGGAGTTTGTTGTGCTTTTGTCGAAATTACAATCGCAGAACCTGATTCGACAGCGTACACACGGTGAATGTTACCGACATCACGTGCTGAACTCGGGGTCGAGGAAACCCTGACCGAATGCTTGTTGTTATGGTAACGTTATAATTTTGCTTTAAATCAATCACACAGAAAATGACGCAGCTCAGAAGGACATTGGGGGTTTCTAATTTGCATATTTATGAATATTCATACATTCAGGCATTTTTAATGAGGTTCATGGTGTAGAGATGGTCCTGGGATTATTTTAGTAGTTTCCTTACGTAAATAAATATTAAACCATTTAATATTCGACATATTATAGGTTTAATACATAAATTACATGTTCTGAGATGCCTTTTTTTTTTTTTCCATCTTTCGGTCATTGAAAAGCATGACTTATTATAATTATTGTTATTATTATTATATAATTATAATAATGTATTATTATTTAGTCACAGTTCTAGCATGTATTTTTAAAATGATTCTTTAAGCGTTTTTCCTTGTTATATGCGATGATAATGGTAATGAATATGCTAATTAGCGCACGACATCATCCAGAGACATTTAGCGACTTTCCATTGAAAGTTGTTGGCAACAGAGCTCCTGGAGTACACCTGGAGTACACTGACGTTAGGATGAAGATGAAGCGATATCTGGGAAATGCAGATTTAGGCGCCAGATTAAAAACTGTTTGGGTTATATATATATATATATATATATATATATATATATATATATATATATATATATATATATAGAAAGCAAAAAACTATTTGTGCTTGAAAAGTCCTGGACTTTCATTATGAAGCATCTGTACGAACCCTGGAGTCACTGCTTTTATCTCTTTTTTTTTTTTTTTCCAGCCCAGCTTTACTTCTAGCTCGGTCACGTCTGGTTCCTGCTCCAGTACCTCCGACTCCATCACCACTCCGTGGAACACGGGTGAGTAATTCACTCGCTGCGCTTCCTAACATCACCTCATCCTGCTGATCTTTCCGCTCCGTCTTTGTAATTTGGCAACGCAGTTCATCTCTATCAGGTATCTGTGTTTCCTGCGTGTGTATGTGTGATCCACTGAGACGTTTTTGACATTTGTTACGTGTAAAACCTGTCGAGACTTTTTTCCACATCATTTTAAGAGTCTATAAATCCTGGCTGGAAATCCCAGTCCCGGTTTCACAATACGGATCTCACTGCCAAGACGAAAGCAGCCTTAATTATAAGAGGTTATCGTTTGGTAGGAGTTAGAAATGACTGTTTTGGCTCTAAGCAGAACATGAAGCAACAGGTTACAGCACTTCTGACATGATTGCGTGGATAATCTACTCAGAGCTGTTCATCTCCTGTGAGCTGGAAATGATTTATTTCCATCAATGTCATAAGTTTATATGCCTTTTTTCTCTATATATTATTCCTTTTTTTTTTTTCTTCTCACAAAATAATAGCCTGTATTCTCCAATTCTTACTACTTTTATTCTAGAAATCTTGTATTATAATTTTTTAAATAATATTTTATGTGTATAGTGGACGAGCTACATTGTCTAAGGCAGTGGTTTTCAATAAGGGGGCCACAAGGGGGCGCCCGGGGGCCTCAACAATTTGGTGTGAAAAATAAATAAATACATGATTCTCACTCTCAGACAATCACACACACACACACACACACACACACACACACACACAATCAATTCCTAATGTAATGTAAAGATGAAAGAGGTAATTGTTCATAATAAAAAGAGGGATATATTCAGAAGTCTGTATTTTTAATGTGTTTTAAAGATATCTTGCAAAAGGGCGGCCTCGGTCAAATGTTAATGCCGTTTGGGGGGCCTTGCCCTGGAAAAGTTTGGGAAACCCTGGTCTAAGGCTTATAATACACGGACGTTATTTCAATGGGACTGTTTATAGCTGCTATAATGTAAGTGATAATGTAAGGAACGAACTTGTCTCGTGGATGTTCCGAGGTTGTTATTAAAAAAAAAAAAAAAAAGGTACGACAGTAACGCAATTCACCGCCCTGCATGTTTTATTTTTCTGTAACAGCATGCCCTTAGTGGTTAACATGTTTGCCTCGCACCTCCGGTCTTGGGGGTTGGAATCCCGCCTCCATGCTCTGTGCGTGGAGCTTGCGCTTTCTCCGGTTTCCTCCTCCAGTCCAAAATCGGTATTTCCAAATTGTCCATAGCGTGTGATTATGTGTCGGGTCGGCACCTCGTCCAGGGTGTCCCCCGCTCTGTTGTGCGCCGACGACCCGCGACCCTGCGTAGGATCAGCGGTTAGGGAAATGGACGGTTGTTGGATAGACACACATCATCTTAATCCTGACATCTCACACTTCACCGCTTTAAACTGTAGAAATCACTGCTGGTTTTTTTTTTAGCTCAAGAAGATTTCATCTTTCCAGCATGACCCAGACACGTTTCCCCAGGACACGACGTTCCCGTGGCGTTTTACTTTTTCTAGCTGCAGTAAGTCAGGAGCCTGGACTCCTATTGCCGCTAATCCGAGGACTTTCATCCGTTCTTCACGGACGAGGATAGGATCGAAATAGGATCAACAGCTAACGACGCGCCAGGGATGAGCGACGAAGGATTATACCCCAAATCCAATCATGTGGTTTAATTCTACTTGAGATTTTAAAACACTGGTTAGACGAGTCCAAATGTAGGGCGATCCCGATTTCCAGCAAAACACGTAAATGCAGGCGAGAGGAGTGCGTGAGATCTCAGCTTAGAGGAGAAAGTCGCTTCGAGATGTTTCTTGTGTGACACCTTGGTAACGAAAAGCCGTTTTATAGACCATCAATTTACTAACCCAGCCGATATTAATTTGCACAGATAGGGGGTATAATTACGTACGGATTTCAGCTGGTCCCTTGCCTGACCTTGCCTTGGAGAACTGCTTTCTCTTAGTGTGTTCAGTGCTTTTTTCCCGTGTCATTCCACTTCATTGCACACAACTTCATTTATGTACGTTAACGTTGTGAATTCTTTATATTTCTGGATTTCTTGAGTTAATACTGACGTCCGGTGAAAATTTCATGCGAATAACATCATTGGAAATATATATTTACTGAGAAAAACAACGTTGACGCGTTAAATACTTATTTCCCCCCGCTGTACGTGACCTAACGTGACAGAAACGGCACCTCGAACAATTTTTGTAAAAAAACCGAACTCGTATAAAAGATCTTTAATCATTTTTAAAGTGAGGGTTTTGCACACATCTGTAGTTTTTAAGCAAACTGCTTGCGCTGTACGGCTCAGGACCGGCTTTGAACCTCTTTGACGTATACGATAAAATTTGCCTTTTTATTTTCTTCAGCTGGACGCGACGCTGAACAAGCTCTACCGTGGGGAGAGTCCTCTCCTGACGACGCTCGCTACGCAAACCTGGCTTACTCCGATCCCCGGGAACGAGAGAAAGAGCAACACGACGTGAACAAAAGGTCGTCATTCTGCTCCAACACCGAACTGTGATTATATGACTTTATCCTGTCCGGGACTCTCTCACGTTTCGTCCCATCGTTTCGATTTCCTAGCAGAACAGTTCGGATTCTCATCCCGTATATCATATCTCAGTTATTAGTTATTTTACAGAAATACGTACATGAAACTGTATGCACACATCTGTACACACTCCTGCCATTAGCACTGTGTGCGTATTCATTGCTCAGAGATCCTGATGTGTGTGCAGATGTGAGTATGAGATAAGAGGTTGGAGGTGAGATGGAAGTCGCAGTGACGGGAACTTAAAACACCTCAATTGTTTAAAAAAGTTTGTTCTTAACGTACATCACCTCTTGGTTGTTCAGATTATTAGACCCGGCGAACACCTTACAGTTCGACGACTTTAAGAAGTGTTACGGAGAGATTCTGCACCGCTGGGGGCTGAAGGAAAAGAGGGCAGAAGTGCTGAAGTTTGTTTCTTGCCCTCCAGAGCCACACAAGGGGATCGGTAAGTTCGTATTTGTTATAACGGAGCGGAATCATAGCACAGATGTCCAACGTTTCATTAAATAACAGGTGTGAATTAGGGTCAAATAATCTTCTGAGTCAAATAATAATAATAATAATAATAAAAATAAATGCCTGCGTATCATCTGAAGTCAAACCCAAACTCCAGGTGCACTGTGTTTTTCCGTGAACGGTAACGGTGCATTCACCGAGACTCGAGGTTTTACTCTAGATAATATGTGATTTTACTATAGATGATATTCTAGGCTCCTGTACAATGCCGATGGTGACGGCGTGATTCTGTCTCGCAGAGTTCGGCGTGTACTGCTGCCACTGTCGGAGCCAGGCCAGAGGCACTCAGTGCGCCGTGTGCAAGCGCTTCACCTTCCAGTGCGCCATCTGCCACGTGGCCGTCCGCGGCTCGTCCAACTTCTGCCTGAGCTGCGGCCACGGCGGACACACCAGCCACATGATGGAGTGGTTCCGCTCGCAGGAAGTTTGTCCCACGGGCTGCGGCTGTCACTGTCTCCTCCAGAGCACTTTCTGAAACCTCTTCTACACCGACGCGGACGCGACGGAGGTCTCGGGGCGCGTCTCGAACCTCTCAGTACTGTAACAGAGCCTGGACTGTTGATTTTTTTTCTTCTTTTTTTTTTTTTTCTTCCATAAATAAACAGCACTGATACAGATCGGAGATTTCTGTGCTGCTCTGAATAGACCTTTTTCTAAAAGTAGCGGTCTTCACAGTATGCAAGAATGCACAAACACACGAGTTACAGTTTACACCAGCCTTATTCAGTAATAATTGCTTATAATCAAGGAAGCGGCATTTTTTTTTTTTTGCAGTCCGAGTTCGGTTACATCGCAGGGTTTTCTCCACGATCTGTGAACACGAACGCGTTTAGACGGACTGAATTGAAGTGCTGCTGATGTTTACGCTCAGCTGGAAGGCGGCGTTTCGTATGTTGCGGTCTGTCTTTTCGTTCGAAAAGAGAATTAAGAACTGTGCTCTTAATAAGGGAGTAGTATTAACTGATTAACCAGCACCTACAATGTTTATGCCCTAAATGAAGAAATAAATTTGTTTAAATAACTGCACCATATCCTGAATAACATTTGATATATTCTCTCTCTCTCTGTCTGTCTGTCTGTCTGTCTGTCTCTCTCACTCTCTGTCTCTCTCTCTCGCTCTCTCTCTGTCTGTCTGTCTCTCTCACTCTCTCTCACTGTCTGTCCGTCTCACTCACTCACTCACTCACTCTCTCTCTCTGTCTGTCTCACTCTCTGTCTGTCTGTCTCTCTCGCGCTCTCTCTCTCACTGTCTGTCTGTCTGTCTGTCTCTCTCACTCACTCTCTCTCTCTCTGTCTGTCTCTCTCTCACTCTCTCTGTCTGTCTGTCTCTCTCTGTCTGTCTCTCTCTTTGCCTCTCGCTCTCTGTCTCTCTCTCTCACTCTCTGTCTGTCTCTCTCGCTCTCTGTCTGTCTCTCTCTTTCTCTGTCTGTCTGTCTCTCTCTCTCTCTGTCTGTCTCTCTCACTCTCTGCCTCTCTCTATCTGTCTGCCCCTCTCTCTATCTGTCTGCCTCTCTCTCTCTCTGTCTGCCTCTCTCTGTCTGTCTCTTTCACTCTCTGTCTCTCTCTCTCTGTCTCGCTCACTCTTTCTCTCTCTCTCTTTCTGTCTCTCTCTCTCTCTCTCTCTCTCTCTCTCTCTCCATCACAGCCGTGTTCTCATACATGTTCACTCTACTCAGGTCAGTGAGAGAGTCTGGACAATCTGATGTCAAAACAATATTGACACTTATGTCTGGGACACACTAGTATATAAGTATTAATACCCAGGATTATTGCAGTATTAGGGTGATTACAGTTCAATCCTAACCTGTGTAATCTACTCACGGTCCAGTTGTGATGGACTTGAAATCATAAATATTTAATCATGTTCAGTATCTACCTTCGCCATTATTTTTTTGGACATTTTTTACATAGGGAATGTAGGTTTTTTCTCTGGACTGTGCATGAATGAGACCTCAAAGATCTACTGCATTTATTATTTTAATAAAAAAAACAAGAAAAAAAATGCATGCTTTTTCACAGGTTATGATTATTATGTTTATATTTGGGTGTGTATTCCCATCTCACGCTCAGTGTTCCCGAATACAGTGCAAAAAAAATTGTTGTATATACACACCGATCAGCCATAACATTAAAACCACCTGCCTGATATTGTGTAGGTCCCCCTCCCTTTGTGCCACCAAAACAGCTCGGACCCGTCGAGGCACGGGCTCTACAAGACCTCTGAAGGTGTGCTGAGATATCTGGCACCAAGATGTTAGCAAGGTGTGAGGTAGGGCCTCCATGGATCAGGCTTGTTTGTCCGGGACGTCCCACAGATGCTCGATCGGATTGAGATCTGGGGAATTTGGAGGCCGAGTCAACACCTTGAACTCTATTGTCATGTTCCTCAAAGCATTCCTGAGCAATTTTTGCAGTGTTGCTGGGCTCATTATCCTGTGGAAAGCGGTATGTTTAGGTAGGTGGTACGTGTCAAGTGACATCCACATGAATGCCAGGACCCACGGTTTCCCAGCTGAACATTACCCAGAGCATCACACTTCCTCCACCGGCTTGCCTTCAATCACATAGAGCATCCCAGTGCCATCTCTTTCCTAGACCAGACGCTCTAGCCTTCGTTCCCCACACGCATCAGTGAGCCTTGGGCGTCCATGACCCTCTCGCCAGTTTACCAGTTCTCCTTCCATGGACCACTTTTGGTACTAATGACTACATACAGGAACATTCCACAAGACCTGCCGTTTTGAAGACGCTCTGACCCGGTCGTCTAGCCATCACAATCTGGCCCTCGTCAGAGTCACTCAGATCCTTATGCTTGCCCATTTTTCCTGCTTCCAACACATCAACTTTGAGAACTGACTGTTCACTTGCTGCCTAATAAATACCGTATATCCCACCCAATGATAGGTGCCACTGTAATGAGATAACCAATGTGATTCCCTTCACCCGTCAGTGGTTTAAGTGTTATGGCTCATTGGTGTATCTTGAATATAGTCAAATTAATCTAGTTTGGGGAAAGTTTGGGAACCCCTGCTGTAGACAATTTGCCATTCTCATTGCAACATCAGGTCAGCTCTGGAATAGCAGCCTCCAGTGTACAGTGATCAGCCATGATATTAAAACCACTGACCGGTGAAGAAGTGAGTAGTATTGATTATCTCGTTACAGTGCCAGTGGGTGGGATATACAGTATTAGGCGGCAAGTGAACGATCAGTTCTCGAAGTTGATGTGTAAAAGGTGTCAAGAATGTTGCTATATTTTGTTCAAAAATGATATTTTCCATCATTTTGGTCACCAAAATAAATATTTTAGATGTGAATATTAACAATTTTGTTTTATAAACACCCTGGAAGCTGATATTTTTGTAAATTTCTTTAAATAATGTTTGATCTTTTTCTTACTCTTGGTATTCCTACACAAGCAATTTTTCTTTTTCATGTAAGTGATGTGTAGAAAAAGTCAAATAAAGAAGTACATTTTTTTTTATATTTGTGGCAGATGCCCTTATCCAGAGCGATTTACCTTTATCTCATTTATAACACTGAGCGTTAAGGACCTTGCCCAAGGGCCAAACAGTGGCAGCTTAGCAGGGCTGGGGCTTGAACTCCTGACCTTCTTATGAGTAATCCAGAGCCTTTAACCACTGATCCACCACTGCTTTGAATGCATGAATAGGGTTATTTTTATTTCAGTCTACAAACTGAGAGAAGAGCATGAAGTCAAATGTGAAACTGAAACCTGTATGTGGTTTTACCCACAAATCCACAAAGCCAAAGCTGAACTCGAACCCAAACTGTGTGGCACACTGCGCTCATTTTGTAAGAGCGGATCAACCCCCAGTCACGTGACATGACCATGACGTCAACACGCACCAGGGTGTCTCATATTTGATTGAGAAGCTATCAAAATACGTCATCTGTCTGACACAAACGCACAACAACAACAAGAAGAGAGAGAGTCAAACAAAAACCCCCTGCTTGGCTTTGTTTTTGATTTTGAAATGAACTATCTTGAAGAAGGACATCATTATGTGCAATCTGCACCAGTAAAGTGACTTTCCACTGTGGACGAAAGAAGCTCTGTCTTTTATTTATTTATTAATTTATTTATTAAACATTGATTATTTATTATGTTATAATGATAGAATATTATGCCATGTAGCAGGCTTCTGGTATTAATAATAATAGGCTTCTTTTTTTTAAGAAAAAAAAAAGGCAAATTATGACAGGAAATAAAGAGGACATCAAGCAGGATGACCTTACTATTTAGGAACGTTCAGTGTAAATAGTATTGATATTGGTTTTAAATATTTAGGCCAGTTGTATGATAATATGTATTATATTTCTGTTTATATTCATGTTCATCATATGAACAAGTGAACAGTTAAAAGACGAAAATGACAAAATACAGCATAGCGTCTTAATGTGATACTTTATTAAGTTCAAATAATGCCTGAATTAATTAATTTGAAAGAATTAACGAATACATTAATTAAGTCGACTAATCTGAAGGAATAAAATGGGAGCTCTCATAAAATGCTGGAGGAAATAAAAAAGTTCACACAGGACATCCGTTGAAAACAGTAGCCAGTAAGAAATAACCCAAATCCACATCACTTCCCTATATAAGTGCACTACATAGGCAGTGGAAAGACTGCACTGTTACGCCCTATATACTGCCCTAATTGTGCGTTTGGAACGCGGCCTCGAGCACGAGCCGCTTTTTTAAAGTCGCGCAGCTGCGTTTCAGCCTGTTAGAAGGAAGATGGCGGCGGCTTGTAGACGCGCTCAGGTTCTCCTGCAGTTCATCCTGTTCCAGTGCTTCTGCGTGGTTCTGGCGCACGGGTTAAAACTTGGAGCTAATGGTAACCTCCATCCTCCGGTGGTGGTGGTTCCTGTGAACCGGCAGCTGAAGCTTGGAGCGCCGAATTCGGTGAATATCGGAGGCGCGGCGGCGGCGGTCTCGCAGGCGAGGAGGGCGGCCGGCTGGAGGCTGGCAGAAGAGGAGGCCTGCGGAGACGACGTGAGCCGCCTGTGTCCTAAACACACCTGGAGCAACAACCTGGCTGTGCTGGAATGCTTACAGGACAGGAAGGAGGTTAGTCAGGAGGGACACATGGGGGACTTTGTCTCCCTTCACTTATCATGTTTACCTCAGGTGTCCATCATTAACAAGCCCATAAAGACAGAATGAGCTTCTTTACTGTTAATGTTTATTTCATTTTTAAAAAAATAAATAAATAAAATTCTCACAACATGATCCCTTAATGTTCACTCAGAGTTCCGAATTGTGTATGAATGTGTGCTCTATCTCGAAAGTTTTCCAGTTCCCTATTACTTAAAATTAGGACTGGGTGATTGGACATAGAAATAATATCTGTAGACTTGATATCTGTAGAAATACTAGCCATGGACATAATATCCATAGAAATAATATCTATATAGGTTGATTTATCCATAGACATGTGGAGATCCATAGATGTGATCTCTGTATAAACAAAATAAATAAATCCGTAGGTATATCTGTAGAAATAGTATCTACAGACACTGATATCCCAAGAAATAATCTCCATAGACATAATAATATATGTAAAAAAATATATCGTCAGTTGCAATCAAAACGATTCAACTCCCATTGCAAATCAGGTTTTATTGCCAAAACGGACACTTTCAGCTGTTCGCAGTGAACAAATCAAACAAAAGCGACTGAAATAGGTTCAACCCGACGAACGCTTGAAGTGGTTTCGCCAAATTCTACTGAAAATACAACTTATAGTGATTTCTCCAATTTCAAAATGATTCGACTCCTTCATGGCGGGCATCTTTAGTACTCGGTAGAGCACCTTTTTGCTGTTATGACTCCTCTCCATGGACGTGATATCTGTAGAAATGAAATGCATAGACGTATAGAAATGAGATCCAGGGGTTTATACAGATGACATCTTGACTGTATAATGATAACCTAGTCCAAAAACTATAATCGACTATTTAACCCTTCTGTTGGCGTTGAGATACCTACCTTGTGCCCAGAGTTCCCTGGAATAGGCTCCAGACTGGGTGAAGGGTGTCACGTGCTTCCTCCAAGACACATAAAGACAACCATCTTTCCGTATGCGTATCTCGTGATGCGTCACGGGGCGACATAACAAACTCCGTGGAGAGCGCATACGTCTTCACTCCCCTGCATACGCGATCTCGTGGACGGCTGTGATTGGTTAGTGTAGTCCTGGGCACGGATCGCCGTGGCATCATCGGAATTCATCCATACTTGCAGACGATACTTTCCAGACGATTGCTGGCCTCAAAGTCCCAGAATGCAATGCAGCTACATAGTGCTGAGTTACGGCAGAGAACCGACTCGACCTTCATTTAGACCAGCGAACAAAACATTCATTTTTGTAGATCTCAAACAAACGGGTGAATTTACACGCTCACGTTTCCTCCATGTCTTGTTCGCACTCGTATCTGATTACACACACACACACACACACACACACGAGCGGGATCGTCCTCCAGGCTTGAGAAGTGCTTTTGTGTGTCTTTAACCCTGAACACATCTCTGTTTCTGGAGAACAGAAGTCATTTGAAAGATTAGTTCCTGTCTCCGTTATTAAAAGTCAGCGTGACCCCAGGCACCGCGCAAGCCGTAACATCTCGTACAATGCTCCTTATTTGTCAGTATTGTTGTGAAATTGTGCGTGTAAATGTTTGCGTAAGCCAAACCAGATTTAAAAAGCTTCCACTGGATTTAGGAAGGTTTTAGAAACGCCGATTTTCTTCGCGCTCGGGTCCGTGTCTCGTTCACCCATAAAGTGTGACGCGCGTTCCTGGCACAACTCGTATGCATTTGGTGACGCCCATAAAACTCCATAAAAGGTAGAGTGCAGACGGGTGGCACTTTTATGCCAATAAAAATATTTAATAATAACAATATAAAAAGTGCGAACTGAAGCTTCTGTCAGCTGAAGTATTTGTTTACGGGTATCAACGCGCAGACAGATCAGTCCTCTGATTATACGCCGCCATTTCTGTTATCATAACTGAATTAGTTTTATTTGTCTTAGTTAATGACTTGCTTTCTTTCTTTCTGTAACTCATTTCTTCAATGTTTTTCTTTCTTTCTGTAACTCATTTCTTCAATGTTTTTCTTCCTTTCTTTCTTTCTTTCTGTAACTCATTTCTTCAATGTTTATTTTCTTTCTTTCCTTCCTTCCTTCTTTCCATCCATCAATATTAAAACCACGCGTGAGGATGTCTACTAAAGCACTTCTGTAAGGCGCTCTGGATAAGGGCGTCCGATAAATACTTTTAAACGTAATAAAAATAAGCAGTTTAAACCCGACCGTATATTCCGTATATAAAAGCGCGGTAATCCACGCGATTGATACGATTCGCTGTCCGTCAAGTCGAGGTTTATATCCGTCGTCTCCTGCGTACGTTTACACGCAACAAGGGGCGCGAATAGGATACGGACGTTTTCTCGAATTTTCAGGATGTTCACGAATACCAAACCCCTCGTATGTGCCTTGACCTCGCTGTAAACCCGAGGGCTGGTGCGGAGACGATGGCAGGCCACAGAACTCGTGCTGTTAATGATTGGCCAACGAAGTTAGATCCGTTCAAACGTGTCGCAATACGCGACTCATATTCGTGATTCGTAAGCGTTTCTGCAGAAGATTCATCATCTAGTCATGTCTTTCAGGGCTCGTTAATGTGTTCCACATCTGTGTTTTTTCTATTTTTTTTATTCCAAACGGTTCAGTAATAATTAACCGAGTTGCAGCACTGACTCAAAGTTCCTCGGCCACGAGAGTTGTAGAACGGCGTCCGTGATATTCACGTTGTTGTGATGGTTTCCGTTATCGTCTGACTCGTACGTGCATCCAAGCACACCTTATTTATTTAGTACGTTTCTTACCGCGTAAATTCCAACATCTTCAAGTGTTCTTCCTCACTGTGGATGCTCACTACATGGGGTGTGACCTAATGGTGTCGTAGAAACCTTTTGGAGTCGAGTACGTCGTGTAATCGTCTGTCCGATTTAATCGGAATTCAGACTATACGCAACTCGTCGTTCTCGTGAGAGTTTGGACTCGAATCGAATAAATTATCGGCACCCTCGGTGGCGTTTGGGCCGCTCTCGGCCATTACGGCGAGCCCGACTCGTCGTTCCACGAGGCAGATGGACAGCACCGTGCACATTTTACACATAAAGTGATGGTTCTAGCGATAACATTATGATGTTATGTGATTTTGATAATGAGACAGTACTCGAGCAGGGTACGGGTTGGTCCGGGTTAGTAATCGTAACGTGCCGTACTGCGTTTTATTATTTTTTTTGAAAATAAATACATTTAAAATTGTCTGGGAGGTAGGTCGGAAAACAACCGCAGTAAACGGTTGACCAGAAATACGACGGAGGCAGAAAACACTCAACAAACCTTTTGAGAAGTGCTTTTTTTTTTTTTTTTTTTTTTTTTTTTTTTTTTTTTTTTTTTTTTTTTTAGAAATAGACATGTGCAATATATTATTAGATAATTCTAGAAATCACTAGTTTAAAACATTCTGTGCATCCCATCCGCTGTTTATTTTCTCGTTTTGCGCCTCAGTCCAGATCTCCAGAACTCATGACATTTCGGCAGCACTACAGCTCTGTCCTTTGGCTCCGTTCTACAGGGAAACGTCATCCGCAAGCCAAAACGCACACCATGCTTGGTTCACTTCCTGTATTTGGGTCAGTTGAGGATCGATCTCGCTACAGCGTGAATTGCGCTAGCGTTCGATTGAAACCAAACTGGTACGAGTTACGTTTTGTCTGTGGATTTAAAAACTGCAGATGGACAGTTTTGACAGTTTGAGCGCTCCGATATTAACGGGCACTCTGGGAAGCCCCGCCCTTTTCTCACATGGGTAATCGTCTTGATTTTTTCTTCCCCACTCCAAAAAGATGCGCTCTCGCTATCCGTCAAGGTAAACTGAGAATGTTTTGAGTTAGTGATGATGATGATATAGAAAGTGATCGGCTAGTTGAATTTGCTGCCCCAGTTTGAGCGACAAATCGACAGAGAAAAACGTGGAGCCATTTACACGAAAGCTGCCAATCCAACTCTCGCTTCCTTAAAGAGGCTGCTCGTTATTCCTGTTATGGTTCGGCAGGTCCGTGTGTAAAGTGCTGAACAAAACACTGGTTATTCGACAGCTTTTATTTTTAGGAAGAGCTTCCCACGCTTCTTCTGAGAGCTGCCTGTTACACAACGATGACTCACCCTGATGCATACTAACGACCTAGAAGAGTTCACGTACAGCGAACCGCGGTCGTCTCGAACGATTCGACTCTTCGTCTCGGGAGACGAGGCGCCGCAGAATGCGCTTTTCACGTGAATCGTTAGTGATTTTTGAATACGGCGCCCTCCTACACGTCTCGTGACGGGATTCCGTCCAATCCGAGATGACGAGAAACGGTGCTGCCGTGTCACGTTAAAACTAGAACCGCGTCATACGCCCTCGATGTTTTCTCATTCGTGCGATTAGCACAATTGTTTTGTAAAATGTGTCACGTCCTGTTGCTGCATCGCCTCAGACGTGTCTCATGAAAATGTCCTTGAATCATGCGTGTTAGGATATTTTTGTTCTAAAGGGAGAAAGAAGGTGGGCGGTATCTCTGGACACATGGTCCCACCTTAGGGATTTCCCAACCAGTGGCCTGTCAGAAAAGGGGGCTTAATGCATGGTAATTAGCTTTCTCAGTGCCATTGTCTTCCTTTTTATTACCAAGTCTCAGTCCGACTGCATCTCCGACAGCTGGTCTTTGCCTTCCAGGCCTTGAAAACGAGAGCAATATTTACTCTTTCGGTTACCGTTTAGGTTATTTAGGTTGGTTGACCTCTGCCAACACAACACTGATTGATTGGGTAATCTTTAACCCAATGGTTGGGTAAATATGACAGAACACCTTTTGGGTTAAGCTAACCCATCAACTTGGCTTGTTTTTCAACCAAAGTACAGTTTCATTTTTACAAAAACGCTGGGTTTTTTGAGTTCATAAATGGATTAATATTTTCAGGGTTATTTATTTATTTATTTATTTATTTATTTATTTTAACCCTTCGTGACCTCAAACCTGCCTGTAGAACGAGTCCCAAATCAGTCCCGTGTGCAAACTCCGTTAATAGGACCGAGTATGAAAATGCCTTTCTGCTGCGTTCGACTTGTAATTCCCGACGTCCGACCGGGAAAAGCAGAAGAAACCAGCCCTTCGACTCTCAAATTCTTACTTCTGCTCTTTAGTCTTCTCGACTACGAGTTCAGGGAGTGACGTCGCGCCGACGTGGCCGCTCGCGGCGTCCGAAGCGTTCGTATTTGGAGGCCGAAACGCAGTAGCACTTTATGTCGTATACGCAAGTATTCGCTTTCGATCGATCCACATGCAGACGTATTCCGTTTTGAAATCTAGAACACTGGCTCTTCAGTTCGCCGTTTGAGGAGGGAAATATACTTCCCTTATTACAGTTAGTTAGCTAACTCGTCGCTATTCAAAGACGAGCATGTTGGCCACCCCCCTCCCGCCCGCGTTGTCTAAATCGACGTCGTTTCAAGCTCGGACTTCTCGCTTCGCCAGTTGATCGCAGCGACAACAAATTCTACAAACGGAACAATTAAAGAAAGGAATAAAGAATCAGAACTGCTTGTGCAGGACGTACAGAACAGCGTCGTGAGGATTGTATTTGAATATAACGAATGGCCCTTATGTCGGTGCAGCAGTATAAAGTTATTGCTGTAACGTTGGTGCGAACTGGTTTTATTCATTTCCTCGTTGAAGAGGAAGTTCTCTTTCACCGTTATCGTTGCTCTTCCTGGGCATGTCACCGAGTACGGCTTTTAATTACTGCCATAATTACTTTGCCTGTGCGCGGCAGCAGCTGTGGCCTTCTGAAGAGCTAAATGGTAGCTATAAATCTCCTCTCCCCCAGGCCAGGAGGACGAGGTGGCCCAGACACAGCTGCACTGCGTCCGTCGCTCGCTGCACACGCTCCGTTTCATTTGCATTTTGAGCAGGTCGTCGCTCATATGTGCGATGTAGAGCGCTCGCTGTAAAACAAAGACGGCCAGTGTGACCGAGATTTTCCCAGAGGACTAGCCCGAGAGCCCAGTCGAATCCTTACACGAGGAGAGAGACTCGTGAAAGAGATGATATTCTAGTTGATTTTTGTTTGGAATGGAGAAGATTCGGTTTGTAATAGTAGTTACGTGTGTGTGTGTGTGTGTGTGTGTGTGTGTGTGTGAGTGTGTGTTTTTAAAAAACTGGATTTATGACTGTTTATTATTATTATTATTTATTACTGGATGACTATTCAGGATGCATTCAAGTATGAATGAGCGTATAATGGACGCGAGTAGTAGTTGCACTGTGCGTGAAGTGAAATTGGAAATGCGAAACGTTTGTTTTTACAGTCTTGGTATGATTTTAATGGAAGAGCGAGGAAAGCTGGGGATGGAACCGTATTTATATAAACAATAAAATAAAAAAGGCACATAAGCCCTTTCTTTCATTCTTTTATAGAAAGAAAAAAAAGAAAAAGAAAAAAGTGCTTTATCCTGGTCAGAGTCGCAACAGGTCCTTCGTCCATCCCGGGAACGCTGGGAGTGAGGCAGGAGGATTCACTCCGAACGGGACGCTAGTCCATCACACGCTCCTTCACACGTCCGAGTAACTTATTTATGAGGGGGTGGAAGGAAACCGGTGAATCCAGACGAATCCTACAGGGATAACATGAGGAACTCCATACAGAGAGTAACCCGAGTTCAGGATCGAACCGGAAACTCCTCCATGTACTCCGGTTTCCTCCCCCAGTCCAAAGACATGCGTTGTAGGCTGATTGGCATTTCCAAATTGTCCGTAGTGTATGTGTGATTGTGACCTGCGATGGATTGCCACTCTGTCCAGGGTGTCCCCCGCCTTGTGCCCCGAGTCCCCTGTGATAGGCTCCAGGCTCCCCGTGACCCTGTATAGGACAAGCGGTACGGAAAATGGAGGGACGGACGGACAGATGTCTGTCTTCTGCGTTACGTGTGTTCGATTTCCAAACATTAATGCCGCGTTCGACTAGAGCTCATAACTTGTAATTCCCGATCTCCGACTAGGGGGAAAAACCCAAGCAAACAACCCCCTCACCTCAAAACTCCTCCTCTAAAAGCATGAATGCCATCCTGAACTCTGACGCCAATATCTGTCATAATAGTTCAAATATTACAGAGCAACATCGAAGAACGTGACTTCGTAATGAAGTAAGAGAACAAAATGCAGGCTCTGTGGTGTTGCACGCAGAAACCGAAGCAAAGCTATCAAAGCGGCAGCTTTTCCAGGATTCTCGGAGAGTCGTAATGGCAGATTTCCTTCTAAACCCGTACGACAGTGTACCCGAGAGAACCGACGCTCTTTTACAGGCGAAGATCGACTTTGTTTGTTCGTGTTTATTAATGCTCACCGGTGAGCGTCTAAACCACGTACGGTTCATCTTCCCCTACACGAGCTGTCTCTGCCTATCTGTAATCACTCTCTAATGAACTCTCTCGGTCAGGTTCTGCACCAAATATAAACAAATTAGTCGTTTAAACCCTTTTTAATGAACACAAGTGTACCTTTTTTTTAAAAAAAAAAATATATATATTTATTTATTTTAAATGTTTTTTTTCCTTTCCCTTTTTGCGTATACAGCAGGGTACTCGCACGCCAGAAACACGACTCTTATTTGCTTGGTGAAAAAGCCAATTAACTTTAACGAGGAAGGATGTGGGATTGCAGAAAAGGAACCGGCTTTTGGCAGCAATTAATTTCTCTTCGTACCGAGTTTATTTAGACGAACCTTAACACACATTTGCGAGTCTATGGACTGTAGGTTGAGAGAAAGCGCTAGGGTCATCTGTGCTGGATTCTTAAAAAAAGAACAAATAAGGTAGAGTGACGCTAACGATTAAGTCGTGATCATGTGGAATATCTCTTTCGCACGGGCGCTCTTTCTTCTTTCTGCAAGTTAGTTGGAGAAATTAGGACGCGTGAGACATTTCACTGTAACGTTGCCACAAACTTCTACCTGCTGCGAGCGTTTCTGATATTCATCACATCCAGCCGGTTCGTTATTCTCTCTGCTTCCCACCCACCAGTCGGCTCTCGCCAGTCACGTGAAGGCGGACACGTGATCGCTCCGAGACGCGCGAAAGTCAGCCACGTATTTTCAAACCTCTGCTAATACGTCGCGAAGATGCGTTCACACGTTCGACGATTTTAGCGCTGCAGGTCGCCACTATGAGATTCCCGGTAGGTGTTCCTACTAACGGTTGCCATAGTAACGTTTATCAGTAGGTGGCACGACTAGCGTTCCAGTTTTGACGTGCGCTCTACTGTCGTCACGCACATTGGTAATCGCTGCACCAAGTCGCTCCAAATTTGCAAAAAGTTGAGATTTTCTCGCTAGACACGCCCACATCGACTTGCCAGCAGTCACTGACGCTCATGTCGCCGGATCCCGTCAAAAACGAATGGTTTCCGGTCGCGTTGTCGCTGCGAGTCGCTGCGTGTGAACATGCCTTAACACAATCTGAGGAAAGCGCTACGAGCTCAGACACCCACGATCGGCTAGTGTCGCTCTGATTGACAGGGGAGTGATAGTATGCCCCTCCCACACGGAGACCACAACCGATTTTGACGGTAATCAGTAATGTAATCAGATTACAGTTCTATAGTAGTAATTAGTCATCTGTAGTGGATTACTTTTTTTGAGGAACTTACCCAACACTGCTTGGTGCGAGTGTGAGGTGGGGGTGGGGAGAAGTGTGTGTTGGTTTTTGATTTATAATAGTTTTTTTTTTTTTTCTTGCTGCCTGCTATGATTTTCTTCTTGGCATCTCCTGATATCTTGTTTTTTCATCAAATGAATCCAGGCCGTTCTTTAACCGTAACGCATCACGGCTTCACTGCCTGGTGATTTAAAAAAAAAAATGTACAATTCAGTGTGTTGCCTTACGGTTTGAATCATTTTAATGTGTTATTGTGCACTTATAATGGTAGAGTTCTTGAGGAGCGGAAGCTGTTATTAAAGCCCCGCAGGGAGCTGAACGGGCGTACCTTGGGGATTTCTCAGAAAGACCGGTCAGAAAACGGGCTAATTAGCACGGACGAAAGCCGGATCAGTTTAGTGTGCCTCATCACATCTTTTTCCTTCTCAGTCCCACGTCTGACTGCATCTCTATTAAATCTCTCAGCTGGTCCGAGTATTACAGGTCTTAACGTTAAAAAAATTCTTTTAATTGTCATTAAGCAACACATTTTTATGTAGGCGCTCCTGGTTTTAATAGAGAGAGTATGCCACTGCGAGTCACGACTCAAAAATACACCAAAAGGGTCTTATTTATGTTTTTATTCCCTCATTAATCAGAAAAACATCTACATATGTATGTGTAATGATTGACAGTCGCATAGGTGTTTTGATCTCGCCGATATGAGCCGACCCATCTTGGAAGCCCCGCCCCCTTCCTCCGTGTCCGTCTTGGGATGTTGTTCTTCTACACGACTCGTCCTAATAAATAAGGAATTGTATACTATATGCTCTCCGGACTGTTCCCAAACGCTGACGCTGGAGACTCCTTCCATCGATGTTTGTTTGCTAAATAATTGTCTCCTCGTATAAAGCGTCATATAGAGTATGGCAGTTATAGTTTGCTTTGTTTTTAATGTTGATCATTAACCTTGGGTTACGCGAAGCGTGCGCCATGCTGTGAACGAGCCGTTACTATAGAAACGGTAACGTATTCGAACGAGCGCGTTGATATAAACCCGTGGTTCGAATCGTAGCCAGAATTACTGTCGGAGTTGCTGATGTAGAAAATGAATCGGCACCTTCGGCAACACTGAAATGTATGTTTGTGTAATCGATTGTGAAGCTGAAAACACGGCAGAGCGAAAGGTTTGAGGGTCGCGGCAGAGCGAAAGCGATGGCCGGGTTTGAGGGTCGCGGCAGAGCGAAAGCGACGGCCGGGGTTGAGGGTCGCGGCAGAGCGAAAGCGACGGCCGGGGTTGAGGGTCGCGGCAGAGCGAAAGCGACGGCCGGGGTTGAGGGTCGCGGCAGAGCGAAAGCGACGGCCGGGTTTGAGGGTCGCGGCAGAGCGAAAGCGACGGCCGGGTTTGGGGGTCGCGGCAGAGCGAAAGCGACGGCCGGGTTTGGGGGTCGCGGCAGAGCGAAAGCGACGGCCGGGTTTAAGGGTCTTCATTTTGGCAGACCGTGTAGATGTTTTTCCACTTGGTTGAGTTATTATAACGATAGAGGATATATGATGTGTCCTTTAAAACTGCAGCGTTATTTCCGGCAGTGGCCCTGGATAAAGATCTACATCCGTGTTCGCAGCTGTCTTTAGTTAAGCCACAGGCAATATTGACATAAAGTGTAGCGTGACATCTCACTTGAGGTTTGTGTCCCCTATATTTACATCCTGGTGTTTGATTTCCTGCGAAAGCTGTTGGTCAGTAGCAGGAGGGCATCTGTTTACTGTACCTGCAGGGTAGATTGATTTTTTTTTTTTTTTTGTTGTTGTTGAAAATGTTTGACCGAGATCAACACGAGTTTTGTTTCAAATCCTTTTTAATTTAGCGTGTACGTTATCGGCTTGCTTTGTGTTTTGGATAAATGACCGGATGCGTTCGTATTCACGTTCTCCACCCTCAAGAGTGGTAACGTATCCGAGGTCACGAGGTCAGCGGTCTACACGAATATCTTCTTCTGCTTGACAAGACCGGATGTTTGGTATCCGTATGCGACTGATCGGTTGTCGGGAGAGCTATGTGGAAGCAGATGGTTGATTTGGGTGTGGCTCTGGAGCTCAGATGGCTTCTGAATATTGGCAGCTCTTCGAACTCTATTTACGTTTATAAGGGCGTGTTGAGTATCTCCACTGCTGGCATGGCTCCCTTCTTCGCTCTCCAAAGTGTCCTTCATGAAGTCAATCCATTTCCTTTCCCCCTGTTGAATGCTAATAGCTCTTATGTCATTGGAAGAAGAAGATGACTTTATATGGCGCATATGCATTACCGTACAGTGAAATACTTTTCTTCGGATATCCCAGGTGGTTAGGAAGTTGGGGTCTGAGCACAGGGTCGGCAATGATGCAGCGCCCCTGGAGCAGTTGGAGTTAAAAGAGCATTGCTGAAGATCCAAACAGGGGGTGGTTTGGCTGGGATTTGAACCTCCAATCTTCTGATAAGACACATCGATACAAGGCTCTCGATTAAACCATTTAAACTTGATCAAGTCCTCACTCTGAAAACATCACTTCTTTACCTCGTCTCCGGACCAAGTTAAACTACGATTCGTGTTGCGAGCTGTCAGCAAAACAAAAACGCTTTTTATGTAACCTTGTTTCCCACATGCATTGCTATACAGGTTGGTTTGTTGGTCCATTGGGTCGATTGCTTTCTCGCCGCAATCGAACCTCTCCAGAGTCCGTTTGCGACTGGGGAACGATTGTTTCGGTGCGGATCCGAGCGCGGCCGCGGTGTTCGTATATGTCTAAACGAAGCAAAACGAGGCAAAAAACACACCAGGTTCTGAAACGAACGCTCCAAACGAGTCAGGTGTGAACACGCTAGCACAGTTGCATACTATTCTCCCCCCATGGACTCCCAGGCTCGGTGTTTGTGAGCACTCGAGCTTCCTGTTAAGTTACGACACCGACTGCTCGTGAGTGGCGGACCGAAATTGTACGGTGTGCCAGATATGCGTACGATACACCAAACTCGGTTGATGAGAACACACCTAGGGCTCCAGAGAACTACACGACTCTGAGAGCAGAATAAGAAAAGCCCCGTGCATCAGAGACGCCCCTTTGGGAGTCACCTCAGTAACAGCTTAGCTATGTTTCATTGTTCCGTTCTAACTCGCTTTTGTTTTGTTATATTTTGCCAAGATCAATATTGAATGGGAGCATAGGGCACAACGAGATGCCATCCTATCGAAATTGACTGACTTTTGTGTATCGTTACACCCCGTACTACTTTATTATAGTCCACTCCACCACCTGCAACCGATATGTTGTACGCCGTTCCTCAGTGTGTTGAACGACATCACGGGTTTATAGACGGCCCTATCGTAACCGGTTCTCCAGGGCGGCTGGTCTTACGCTCTATAAAATAATAGCTTGTTGTTAATTCTCTCTTGTGCTGCACCAACCGTTTGTGCACAACGCTTTAATTAGAATTTTGTACTGAACTACCATAGTGTTGCTGTTTATTAGAATTGGGAATACATTGGTGTATTGAAAGCTTTCATCGTGGCAAGTTGTCTTGAGTATTCGCTATTGGTTGGGGGGGGGAGTACTAAACCGTACGTTTCCTCGACACGTCTTTCTATATCTTTTACTGTATATCTTTCACCTGTAAATGTGGATGTAGTAAAAAGAGACGCACGACGCTTTCACTGGACGGAGCCGACGTCAGACATGATTACGTCCCAGTCTGGTGGGGTATAAAGTAGTTCAATGACTACAACTGGCAGGAAATACTGGCTGTGGATAATCCCCCATGGATCTCCTAATGATCTGCGCTTCCCAAAACCAGTGCCCGGTCTCGCTCTTGCTTCAGTGGATGATCTCACCCGGATACGATCTTAACAGCTGCTGCTGGAATCATTAAGACTGTGTTTGTTTTATTCACAATTCACTCACACGAAACAC